>NW_026558928.1:0-102860 GCF_026930045.1 Uloborus diversus
CATCAACGCCTATCCTCGCCTATCCTCAGCCTGAAAAATCCTTCATCCTGGACACTGATGCGAGCAACGAGGGCATCGGAGCTGTTTTATCCCAAGAAATTGACGGAAATGAATATGTCATCGCTTACTGGAGCAAATGCTTATCAAAGTCGGAGCGAAATTACTGCGTCACCAGAAAGGAGTTACTAGCCATAGTGAAAGCTGTAGAACACTTCCATCATTACCTCTACGGCCGAAAATTTCTGCTTCGGACAGATCATGCCTCATTAACTTGGCTTTTGAACTTAAAAATCCGGAAGGCCAGATAGCCAGATGGAGACAGCGGCTCCAGGAATATGACATGGAGATCAAGCATCGAAAAGGTTATCTCACGGTAATGCTGACGCTTTATCAAGGAGACCCTGTCCTGAGAACTGCCACTATTGTTCCCGAATCAAGAAACAGTATGGAACGACTAGTCCTACTGCCTATCAGGTGACAGTGACTTCAACATCATCAGAACCTGATCCATGGAGTGACGACCAAGTTCGAAAAGATCAACTTGAAGACCCCGACATAAAACCAATTTTGGAATTCATGGAAAGTGACAGTCGGCGACCTAGCTGGAAGGATGTTTCCATCTTCAGTCTGCAACAAAAAGATACTGGGCTTTATGGAACTCGCTCCATTTACGGAACGGCGTGCTACACTAGAGTCCCTATATGAAAACGTAGTTTTCAGAGTTGCGACAACAGCTATGCTCGGAAAGCGCAACCGGTTACAGGAGGAAGATAGGGTTGCCGCCGAGCTGCAAGATTGGCTCCTTGTTCGCTTTCGAGTTTCATTAAAAAAAATAGCCACAAGCGGGAGCGGGAAGAGTGGCTGAAACGGGTTCTGAAGGATGTAAGCCACGCGGATTCGAAAATGCATGCTGTCAATAAATGAAACGCTCGATTTTGATTCAAACATTAGAAAAAGACAAAATGGCCCTGTGTTAGCAGAATTAAAAGCAGATTTTTTTTCCCTTAACCTTATTCTCTTTAATACGATTAATTTTAAATTAATCAAAAGATTCTGAGACAACGAAAATTATATTATAGTTTGAATTGATTCAAAATGAATGAAATAAAAACTGATTAAGAAAATGAAAATAAATAAATAAGCAACAAATAACGAACATAAAAAATTGCTTGTTTTTGCTACATTAATTAAGTTTTATAAAGATTTTTGAACATAGAAATATTTCTTAAATTGATATCAAAAGCATTACTTATTTTTTTGTTCTATAAAAGGAAAAAAAATACAATTTTCTGATTTAAATGGAAAAGTTTAGCATTAGCTTAAAAATTCCGAAAGGAAATATATGCCTGGGATGTCCACCTACGGGGGGGGGGGGGTGGCACCCATGTATATGCAAAGGAAAGTTTGAAAGAGTAATACTAGAAATATGCAGAAGCTTAAAACAAGGTATCCTATCCAGGCCCGGATCTATATATTTTAGGCCTCCCTGCAACAAAATCTCTATAGCCCCTCCCCAGAGGCCATCAGTGTATATTTGTAACATTAAATAAGTCTTAGTGCTAGGTTTTTTTCATCAATTTCATAGGCCGTTGAACCCCTTAAGACCTGGGACACCCCACACTGCGGGGGTCCTATCTCGCTCTCCCCCACTCCAAAAAAAAAAAAAAATTAAGAGCCTCTGAATATTTCAATGGTTTAGTGGGCACACCTAGTTAATAGATTAATTTGTATTTAGTTGAAAACGAAATTATATTAATCAGAGGTCATTTTTATTTGAAACTAGATGCAGATAGAAATATTCAAAAATGAATTGGGAAGTTAAGGGGGGGGGGCGTGTATTTTGACATATATATTTTTTAAAATTCATACATGCATAAGAAACAGATGTCTCCATTGTTTTATATTTATTTCTTGAAAGTACACTATCTATTATTTAAAATTTTCAACAACATTTTTATACCAAAACAATACTAGAATGAAAGGTAGTTAGGTAGTAGACATTTTTTTAATGAAACAAAATTAAAACAATTCAGAGCACCAAAAAAGGACTTGTACTTATTTTGAATTTTTATGAGAAAACAAAAACTAAAAATTAAAAACAATTTAGCATGAGGAAAACTCATTTATTTCATGCTAAGTTTTCAGATCAATAGCATGACCTTATTGTTGTAATCTTGTTGTTGTTGTAAACAACATAGATCTCTGTTGTTCAATTTATTTTTTGGTGTTATTGTATCTATAAACTTTATTTAAAACACAAAATTTTCAGCATTTTCATCCGAAAAAGAAAACATTAGTTTAATTAAAAACTTCAGTCACTAATGGGCTAATCTTCAAAAAGTGCAACTTTGCTGTCACATGCCTTTTACAGTTAAAACTAAGGAATAGTTTATTATTTTTTAATTTCAGCAAAAATATATCCATTTAAATCTGCCGACAGTTTTTTTTTTTGTAATAATTTTTATTTATTTATTTATTTATTTTTGGGAGTTTGCAGCATGTGAATTCTTACCTCCATGTATTAGAATTTAATTAATTCAAAATAAATGAAGTGATAAAAAAAAAGGTAAGAAAATGAAAATAAATAAATGAACGACAGATAATGGACATTAGAAATTGCTTGTTTTTGTTTCGTAAAGGCAAGCGTTATAAAGAGTTTTAAATCTAAAAATATTTTCTGTAACCATCTAAAAAGCAATATTATTAATAAAAATAGTTTGCTATTAAAAAAATTGCATGTTTAAGTTTACCCTGTACAATTTTCTGATTTAAATGTGATTAAGTTAAACATTAAATTAAAAATTTGAAAGGTAAATATGCAAAGGAAAATTTGAAAGCTTAATACTAGAAATAGGTAGATGGTTAAAACGAGGTAACCCCTCCCCCCCCCCCCAAAAAAAAAAGAAAGAAAAAATACCAAGAACCTCTAAATATTTTAGTGGTTCAGTAGGCCCTCTTGGTTAAAATATTAATTTGAATAAAATTTAAAATTATTACTTTAATTTGACGTAGATAGAAATATTCAGAAATAAATTGAGGAGTTGAGGGGTGTAATTTTAAACATTACTTATTTTCAACTCACATGAATAAGAAACAAATATATCTATTGTTATTTATTTATTTCTCTGCATCATACATCTATTACTTAAATTTTGAACAATATTTTCACATTAAAACAATATTACAAAGAAAAAATCATTCACAGCACCAGTAGAGGACTTGTACTTATTTTCAATTTTCGTGGAAAAGCAATGTTTACATTTAATTTTGACAGATATTTTAAATACAACTTAGCATGAAGAAAACTCATTAATTCCTTCATTAATTAAACTCATTAATTAAAGTCTTCAGGTCATTATCACATAAAAATTACAACCAAAGTCTCTAATGTTCAATTTATTTTTTGGTGTTACATCTGTAAACTTTATTTCAAACACAGAATTTCCAACATTTTTACACGAGGAAAAAAAGAGGAAACAAAGACATTTTTCTCAACTAGGCAAACAAACTCAAATTCAGGGTACCGAAACAGGATTTGTAGTTTTTATAGATTTTGGGACAAACTATTATTATCAATAACTGCTTAAGTAACAAAATAAGCAAAGATTAATCTTTGTATTTTCTGAAATGCAACATAACGTCAAAATATTTAGATGTTCAAAATGTAGTTATTATTACCAAATTTTTAAAAATTCCTTACTCCAATGTATCATTTCCTAAAATTAATAATTATGGACAAAACATTAGTTTAATCAAAATTTTCAGTCACTTATAAACATAAAGAAAATAAATTTTGTTATAGGCTTTGTTCCCATCTACTCAATCAGGGAGTTTCGATTAGACAGGGCAAAATTTACTGATGCTTGTAATTTATTTTCTCTTATACTATTCGTGAATTTTTATGAAAAAAACTCCCTTGATTGAAATAAATTGAATTTTTTGTTCAGATTTTTTCATATAGATTGTTATTCTATTCATTACCCCATATCATGGATGGATGAACACGACGTATGTTCTAATATCCTGAAAAATACTTCCGTAACTCAGTCAGAAACAGAACAAGTGCACTGCAGTCAGAAGTGGACTAAAAGATAACAGTTGCTACCAATCCCTTCCAAAATTGGAGGTATTTGCAGTTATTCAAATTCTGTCCTGTAGTTTAAGTGGGGAGAAAAATCTCTTTTTGAGAGGGGGGGGGGTACTGGATAATTACAGGAACAGAATAAGCAGAAATGAAGTGTTCATTTAATGCTGAAATAAGGTATAACATTTAACAAACCTAAATACATCTTTCATAATTTTATGTATACCTAAACTTTTTATCCTTGTCTTAAATACCAAAAAATTTATTATAAATCTGAATTGAAAACAATATTTTTACATGACAAACAAGCATAAATATAAAGAAAGCACTTGATTTACAAAACAAATTCAAAACTCTAAATTTAGAGAATCAAAACAGAATTCCAGCTACTATTTCAAAATTTCTGTTGCAAAAGTATTGTTTGTTTAACCTCTTTACATTTCAATATTATTATACAAATGAATGATAATTAATTTGATAATAAGCGTAACAAATCAGAAATACAGCATTGTTTGTATGAAGAAGATCAAAATTTCATTTAATTACACTATTTAGCATTTAAACACAAAATTTTCGTTGGTTTGTATGTCGTTGTTGAAAGTCCAAAGACCATTTCGGTAACAAATTTCCTGAAGTTTTCAACATAACAAACATGAATGGCATATTATGCATGAAAATTTATTATTTTTTTTTAAACAACTTCATTAAAATTAGTTTTGATAAAGCTGTTAAGCTAAGAAAACTTCGAAAATGATTTCTGGACATCCTTGTAAACTTAATACTGGAGATCATTCTATTATACAATTTTTTAAGCAAACAGTACAATATTATCATGAGTTTTCTAGAACATCTGCATCAAGGCTACAATTCAATTAGTAGTTGAGCTTTCTTTAAGTTGCAGAATATCTGGAAGAAACTTAAAAAACATTAAGGGCAAATAAATTTAAAAGCTGAAGTAAAACTCTTCAAATGTGCTAAATCATCAATACGGCTGATGTTTTGAATTGGCAGGAATGTTTTTAAAGTAGTTCATAAAATTATAAATGGAAAATAAATAAACACACTTTAATTGAAATAGAGCTGTATTTCAACTACTTTGCATTAAGTGTGTTGTAAAGTTTAATTTCAAATAACACGGTGTTCTAAAAACACATGAAAAAGTAAAACACATATTACAGGGAATATTTTAATTCATCAATCTCTTTTGACTAGCATAGATTGTGTTTTTCATTCATTTATGTACATAATATTATGTACATATTTTTTAGTGTGCATCATCTTTGCTCTTAAGAAGAGAAATCATCAGTTTATGATGACTAAAATAAGAAAGATTGTTCATGATTCCAAATTTTATAGGAACCGTGAGAAAACTTGCTTGTTTTTTCTGCACTTCACTTAGGAATATCCACAGCAAAATTGTAGAGGTAGGTGGGGTATGTTGAACAGTGGGGCACGTTGTTCAAGTCCCAATTATTTTAATATTATTAATATTTTTTATTTTATTTTCTGACCAACAAATAGCTCCTATGGTCCAACAAATCCTATCACGAAATCACATGGCACAGTTATCATGGGTGATTGTGACTCCATGAAAAAAAACCTGAACTTTTTTTCCAAGAAGAAAAAGTGTTTTGAAGGGCATCTATATACACATTATCTGTATGCACACATTATTTATGTACATAATTATTTGCTGGGAATAAAACTCGAAGTTTTAATTGGACTTAATACGTCCTTGTGCATGGAGGGAACTAAATTCTTTTAATTTTTCTCATTTCTTAAAATTTTTCAAAGAATGTTTAATTTTCCTCCACTATATCTGAATCCTTAAAAATTAATTACATTAATTTACTAAAAGTGCATACTGTCTGACTACAGATTGTATGGAAAGACAAACATCCGTTTTACAGACGGAAATGAACGAATCTATTATTTTTTAGTGATGCCAGCTTTTGCAGAAGCAGAGTCTCATTCAAATGAGCGGAATAGCAGCATCAAATTTTTACTTTTTCCCCTCATTCAGATAGATTCGTCTTATCTGGACGTTGGAAAATTCCATACAATCCGTGGTTAAAGATTTCAGAATTAAGTAAGTTTGGGGCAATTGGGGCAGCATGTATTATGATCACTGCGCAATAGGGCTGGGCGATATCTGAATTTTAATACCACGATATATCGCTCTCCAAATATCGATATTTTTGATATATATATATAGGTCGTTAAATTCATTTCATGGGGGGGGGGGGGGGGGGGCGGGGGGCTGCAAAGCCTATTACATAAGCATCTGCAACAGAGAAAAGCCATAGGTCACCTTGGTGAATAAATATTTTAGCAATTTATTCTAATAATATAGCTATAGTAAGGATTTTCATGTGTTTGTGTCGGAGGGGGGGGGGAGGATCATGAGGCAGATTATACCACAGAAACTTTTGGAGAAATTAATTTAGAAGAATTCAAGTCTTTTTATTAGTGGGTGGCAATTCTTGAGGAAAAAGGGGGCTGGGTAAAATTGAGGGGTGCCATCGCAGTCGGGGGAAATGGGCACCCCTAGTTACATCATATTAAGATATGCAACAGAGAAACGCTATTGGACATCTTGAAAAGAAAATATTAAGGGGGATATCTAGCCTTTATTCCATCTCCCACCCCAGCTGTTCTTCAACAATTACCATAGAGATTGCAAAATATGACGGTAGCTTACACTTTATACCAAACGAAACGTCTTCAATTTGGACTTTCGGCTTTCCACTAAACATCAACCTAAGTTTTACTAAAGTGGGTTTTCTGAAAGTATAAGAGTTCCGGTATTTCTGAAGAGAAAGATACCGGAAATCAAGATGAAAATACCGGAAATCCGGTAAAATACCGGAACACAATCACCCCTGAGTTACATTGAACAAATTTTTTTCCAGAAAGTGTTATTTCAGCAGTCCTGAGTAATTTTCAGAAAACTATAAATTAATTTTTTTATTGGTCTTAGTCAAGATTGAGGAGAAAAAAAATTAAACTCCTGTCTTAAACTTTTACGTGAATGCTATTACCTCATCAAAGAGCTTACTTGTGCTTGTGATTGAAAAAATGTGAGTGCATACTGTAGAAACTATTTATAAACTGTTCTTGTTTGGCTTTAACATATAAATTTAAGTGAAGTAAAAATATGGAGAATGCAATATAACTGATGCTTAAATTTAGATTCTTTAAAATAAAGCCACATTTTTCAGTAAATTCATTTATCTATACCTGATATTTCAGCTGGCCACATGAATCAGTTTTGAAAGCCGTATGTTGGGCACCATTGTTTTAGAGCATTTGAATTCCCCTTTATTTCAATGTTCTATTTCCTGACAAAAGTATTGATTTTCAAAAGCCTTTAACAAATTAAGATAATCTCTGATAAATTGAATATTTGTTTATTTATACATTTATTTTTATGAGTGGTTGAAATGAACTCAGATGCAATTGAATTACCTTTTGAGTGGGTGAGGCAAAATCACGAACATGTAATAAATGAATATAAACAGTGAAAGAAACATTACTTTTAAAGTGGATGCATTATAATTATAATAATATAAGAGAAATAAACAACTCTGATTTAAGGAAGCAGTTACTAAAGACTTTATTTTGCATTGATTGAAAACATCGGATAAATATCAAAATATCCAATATATATCAAAATATCGGATATTTTCTGATCTTTACGGATAATCTCAAAAATCCATTATGACAGCCTTTATTTTAAAATGCCGCACTAGTTAAAATTTAACTCCACATTAATCGAGACAGGATTATTTAAAAATCATTTTTCCACCAAATATCGAAATTTTTACGAAATTGATGTGGGGTGAGAGCTTCATGTACTATATTTTTCTGCTGATCTAGAAGAGTAGAATTCTTTTAAAGTTTGATTCCAAGAAACAGGTTGTATCATAATGACACACGATAGACGCGAAACATGTTAATTGTTCATCAAACACTTTTGAATAGATTGTATTTCTTATTCATTTTCTTACATAAAATTATATACATGTGTCCACTTATAATGATCATCTTCTTCCTTCTTAAGAAGAGAAATGATCTGTTTACGATAACTAAAGTAAGTAATTACAAATGTACATATTGATCTCCGCGCTGCCTAAACGTAGTACATGCAACCATACAAAATGAGAAAGAAAGCGAGAAGAGCGCAAGGTCTCACTTTCCTCCAATATCTGAAGGCAAGCAAGCCACTATTTTCTTTCTAACCGACATTGCTTATCCCCACCACTTTTCATCACACAAAAAGGTTGGATATAACTTCAAAGCCCTTGCATAAAAAGTTTCACTTAAAAAACCATTGATTCAGCATTATATTATAACAGTATTGATATTTCAACCCGCAAAACTTTAAATGTACCTAATTTCTGAAAAACAAGAGCTTTGTGGCTGGGAGGACTTTTACAATCTCAAAAACCCATGATAACAGTCCTTACCTCAAAGGTAATTCAAAAGTTGTTAAAACTTAACTATATATCAATCATGGCATAATTATTTAAAAATCATTTTCTCAGTAAAAATAGAAATTTTTACGAACCTGAAGTGGGGTGATAGCATGCACTTGATTCTTCAGGTGATAAAGAAATAGCAGGTAAAGGAAATAACAAGGCAACCTAAAAATTAGTAAACCCTAATTAGAGCATAATAAAATGTACCAACACACTACTTGAACCGAACTTAGAACACCTCAGTTTTCTGTTTATGATGGAACACACACAGCGACTGGCATGCTTGTTGAATAAAAAAGAGTAAATTACCAAAATAACCAAAACTACCTACAATTCTTTAAATTTTTAATAAAATAATACATTTTAAATTGGCTCGCTCAACCTAAAAAATCGATAAAAACTGTACTGTGTGTCAAGCAAGTGTTTACTTCATAGCCACCTCAAACGCTTTGGCAAATTCATGTGGTCACATTAATTTCATAATCGAACTGACGTTTTTTTTAAACAAATTTTAACTAATCAACATTTAGCAGAATATCATAACAAAACGTTTCCATAAATCAAAATGTTATTAAAAGATACTGCCAGCAAGCACTGAAAGTCCTATAATTTATAAGCATTTTATTTCCTCTGCATCTCCTTTCAAAAAACAAAAATTTGACACTAAATACTTACGTTGCATAAAGTGAAGATTACTTGAAGGAACATGAAAAACGATACATTAGTCAATTTTTGTCTAAGAAATGATCAGGAAAAATAAAAACCTTAACATTAAAACATAAGTTAAAATGGGTTTTAATATCAAGTCACATTCATTTAAAATAAAAATTTCCGCAGCATAAAGCATTTATAATACAAACCACAAGTTAAGATCTCTTCACATCACAAGTGTATGTTTTGTTTACTTTCACTCGTCGCCAAGCACGAAATTGATCGCGCCAAACCGAATACAGAGATCTATCGCTAAAAAAATTTAATTTACACAATTTAAACTTTTGCCTTGTCTTAAAGTGTTGTTTTTCAATAACGTTGTGATTGGAATCATCAATTTAACAGAAAAAATAACTATAAAAGACCCAAATAAAGTGTCAGGATGGAATTTTAGCACACCGGAACACATGTTCTTGATATAATTACGTGATAGTTAAAGAAATAGGAATGGACTCACTCAAGTAAAGCTACACACGTATAATTTGAACATTGTAGAACAGTAATATGAGCATTAAAATCCTGGACTCACCTTTAATTTTTCAGATTCTGGGTTTTTCCACAGCACTGTCATACGCTCCATGTTAATCCTACGGGAGAAGAAGAAACCTTGCCTCAGGCGGACTTCGACCAATAGGAAAATGATACCGCGTTGTCGCAACTCTGAAAACTACGTTTTCATATAGGGACTCTATGCTACACCGAAAAGGGGAATCTGACGAAGGCAAAACATCTAGGTGGCAGTTACTACTTCCCCGATCAAGGATTTCAGATGTTCTGAAAGAAATACATAGTAGTGCGACTGGAGGACATTTTGGTGTCTTGAAAACCCTCAATAAAGTTCGGGAGCGCTTCTTCTGGAGCAAGGCGAAGGATGACGTGGAGAAGTGGTGCCATTCTTGTGACGCCTGTGCTGCTCGTAAAGGACCGAAGAAGAGAAGCAGAGGGAAGCTACGTCTGTACAACGTTGGAGCTCCTTTCGAACGAATTGGGATCGACATCCTGGGTCCTCTACCAAGAACTGCTGATGGGAACAAATACATTCTTGTTTCCATCGACTATTTCACTAAATGGCCGGAAGCATATCCCATTCCAGATCAAGAGGCTACCACCGTAGCAGAGACTCTAGTCCAACATTGGATCTCGAGATACGGAACACCTTTGCAGATTCATTCCGATCAAGGGAGGAATTTCATTTCTGCTGTGTTTAAGGGCCTTTGTCAAATTCTCGGAATTGAGAAAACTAGGACAACACCACTACACCCACAATCGGACGGCATGGTGGAGAGATTTAACCGCACAATCCTGAATAATTCACTTATGGTCTCCAGAAATCAACAGGATTGGGACAAGAAGCTACCTTTGTTCCTGCTGGCCTACCGCAGTGCTGTCCACGAGACTACCGGATATGCCCCATCTCAGATGCTCTTCGGACGAGAGCTTCGGCTACCTTGTGATCTCGTCTTCGGTCGTCCTCCGGATGCGCCTGCATCGCCTGAGGAGTACATCCAGGATCTCCAGGCCCGGTTGGAAGACTTCATAACTTCGCACGAGAGCGAATCAACATCGCGGCGGAGAAGATGAAGACCCGATACGACACAAGGTCTACTGGACATGAATTCAACGAAGGCGACAAGGTTTGGTTATGGAATCCCATCCGACGGAAAGGTCTGTCACCCAAATTGCAGTCGCATTGGGTTGGACCCTACAAAGTCCTTAACCGACTAAATGACGTCGTAGTGAGGATCCAAAAATCACCTAATGCAAAACCTAGGGTTGTACATTATGATCGGTTAGCCCCATACTATGGCCATAGTTCATGAGTATTACGTAAACAACCATGGTTGATAACATAAAAGTTGTAGATAATTTTTGCTTTTAATGTTTAGTAATATTTATTGTTATTATTGTGTTTTCTGTATCTGTTAGTTATTAATTAATGTGTATATTTGTAAACTTGTGATAGAAGTTTGGCACCCTTTCTGGGGATTTTACTGCCCGGGACGTGCAGTTCTTGGGAAGGGGGCAATGTTACAAATTCTGTAAATAGTAATTATTGTAGGAACGTAACCTGTAAATAGTTTCCCGTAATGAATATACAACCCCTTTTCATATGGCTAAAGTATACGACCCCTATTTCCTTTTTGTTCATTGATAAAATTTGATAACGGTCTACTACTTTACAGAAGCGTGTGGAATATTTGAGAAATTTCTTTTCGGTGTCTATATAAGCCGTTAGCGATGGATAAACAGGGGAGTTTCGATTGCGAATTTGTACTAAGAGTGTGTATTAGCTCTGTTTATAGCGAGGCATTTCGCTGTGTTGTTTTCGTATTTGGAAGTAAATACGTGTGTAAACGTTGAGTTTACGGTGTTGTGTGATAATTGCTTAATTGCTTATGAATAATTTAGCAGTTGTTGACGATCTTTCCTGTACATAGTGTAAATAAATTTCCTGTGCTTTTATCAAGAACTGTGTTTTCATTTCAAGAAAGTGGAAGTCGCACCGAATCCGTTACAATATTGATGGTAAAGTGAACTTGGAAATAGTGTTTGAGAATGCCACGTACGCTTGAAAAGATATTTCCAAATTTGTGGTCTCCAATAATGTTCTGCTCTTTGTCTCCAGACTTGAATTGAGTTTAGCCAAGGATTTTCGCGAAATTAGAAGCCGTTGTTTCTGATAACCTAATTGATTTAAAAAATTGGAACACGCTTAATCTAATGCAGAAGAAAAAACTCTTTCGAATGACATAGAATGCTAGGGAAGTAGAAAATACTTCATCCCTTTAATATGTAATTCATGTGAAAGTTTAGCTTAAAAATTTAATCAAAAGAAAAATTCTAGTTTTAAAAAACAATTTAACAAACATTTTTTTTTAAAAAACAATTAACGAGTTGCAACCCTATTGGAACCCCTCGGGGTTCGAAGTAATTTTGTACCAAATTGCAAGGCTGTAGGTACAAAGGGGTCTGCTAGACGCAGGACAGTCACATCAGACATAGCTATACTTTCTGAATTTCTTTGACGCTACTTTATTTAAACGTATAGAGATTATTATGTTATTTTCATTTTCATTTGCATTATATTACATTATTCTTTACTTTATCATTAATGCATTTTAATATCTACTAGTTTTATCAATAAATAATTTTTTGTCAGTATGGGCTCCACTTAACTAGCTACTAATAGAACGCAATGTTACCTGGAACTGTCTGTCCACGGTCGGTTGCTATGGAATTGGCAAACGTCCAGTTAAGATGAGTCTATCTGAATAAGGAGGAAAAGAGAATTAAAAAAAATTAATTAATTTGATTTCTGAAATTTTGAATTCAAATTATGTTTTTCGCAATCACGAACTGCGACAGGACCCTACTTATTGGAGTTATTGTTTCTAGAAACGGCTCCTGTCCGTTATTGTTTCTAGTTACGGCTCCTGTCCCCCCAAGCCTGCCCTTCCTCCTGGGCGGTTACGTGTGCATAGTTTTGTGTGTGTGTGTGTGAGAGAGAGAGTGAGTAGACCTGTGTGTATGCACGTAGGCGTGTGTGAGTGTATGTATGTAAAGTCGTATGTATGTGAGTGTGTGAGCGTGCGTGTGTGTAGGACATGGACGCCTCCGACCAGGAAAAGCAGATAGCTCAGGACCAGAGGAGCCGCGCCTGCAGAGGTCGGTGGGCGGTGGTGCTGCAGAAGCCCCTGGTCTCAGCTGAAAAAGGAGCCGGACCTCAAAGACGGTCAAGCGAGGACAATAAGCAATCGTGCTTGTTCAAAAAATGACGTGCGTGTTTCGCTCCTTTTAATGCAACTCTGCCTATTTAGTTACCTAAAACATCTGCAAACGCTGTTATCCTTTAAAACTTATAAATACGTCAATTTCAGCCTGTAAACTGGATGTTTACATCTCATCGGTGCGGTGGTCAGACAGCAATTTCAAATGGATTTTCTCCACTCGGTACCATCATGTAATTCGACGCTCGACAGTAACGATCTCTCTCCCGTCCTCAACCGTAAGAGAACCATGTTTTTTGTAGAAAGGGGCGCCCCGAACTTAAATGTTTGGGAGGGCGGAAACGCCGAATGGTGACAATTTTGCCGAATAGAACTTCAAATTCCGCCGAATGATGACAATTTTGCCGAATGAAACTTCAAATTCCGCCGAATGATGATAGATTTGCCGAATCGTCAGACAAAATTTACCGAATAAGACAATAAGGAAATGTTTGGAAGGTCACAATGACCTCCCGTAACCTCCCATCGGGGCACCCATATTTGTAGGCGCAAAACAGCAAGGTGTAGACTCATTACTAGATTTCAAGCTAAAGCTTATACCCTACACATTAAAAGCAACTGAGCTTGCGTTTGACGACCTCGGCCGGTCGCCACCGGCCGGTTGATCACAGGACAGCTAATGACGTCAAAAGAGTAACACAAAATGAAACAATACTTATTAGAGCCGCTATTTATATCTATTAACATCTATTTAAGCCTTGCTAAAAATAACACGAATATTTTTTATCTTTTGAAATGTACTCAACATTTATTAATAGGCAATGATGCAGAAACACAAATATGCAGAAATTTGACTAAACTAACATTTTGCAATAGCCAATACAAACAAGTACATTTTTACGAAAATCCCTTTCACCTAAATCATAAAAGAAAACGTTGAATATTTCTTCATAGACTTCAAAACCTGAAATGTCTTTCTCCTGCAGATACTATTTTGATAAATATCCCCAAGTAGACGAAACAGTTATGATCAGAATTCAAACCGTTGGTAGTATGGGTGCTTATGTCCACCTACTGGAATATGACAACATGAACGCCATGATCCTCATATCTGAGGTGACAAGGAAGAGGATTCGGTC
This sequence comes from Uloborus diversus, assembly GCF_026930045.1. NCBI lineage: Eukaryota > Metazoa > Arthropoda > Arachnida > Araneae > Uloboridae > Uloborus > Uloborus diversus. The sequence goes on from NW_026558928.1 coordinate 14,144, forward strand.
CTTGCAGAAGCTTCTTAGAGTTGGCAGTACCGAATGTGCAGTTGTGATACGCGTCGACGTCGAGAAACAGTATGTGGATTTGTCCAAATGCAGAGTGACAGAAGAAGATGCCAGTTTATGTCTTAAAAGGTATGCCAAAGCTAAAGCAATTTATAGCATTCTGCATAATGTTGCGCAAAGACTAGGATTTACTTCGTCCGAGCAACTGGAAGAACTTTTTGAAAATACAACCTGGTGCTTGGAAAGGAAATTAAAACGAAAAGCTGTTGCTTATGATGTTTTCAAGAAAGCAGTCGAGAATACAGCCTTGCTTGATGATTTGAACTTAGACAACACCACGAGACGTATTTTACATTCTGTCATCACCAATAAGTTATCTTCTGGCAGTATTCACATCAGGACGGACATTGACGTAACATGCTTTGAAAAGGCTGGCATCGATGGTATTAAGAGTGCCCTGAAAGCCGGACTTCAAATGAAAACCGAAAATGTACTTTTAAAGATTCAGCTGATTGCAACTCCTACGTACATGCTCTTAGCAACAGCACAAAGTAAAGATCAAGGAGAAGATGTTGTTTACAAGGCTCTTAAGGCTATTGAAGCTGAAATAAAGTCATATGGAGGAAATTTTAAAATGGTTTTTGGCCCGAAAATAGTAACGGAATGCGAAACAGATATTCAAGATCCCGATAAATTTTCAGCAGGTGATGAAGATATATCAGATGAATAATACAGCAACGACACATTTTAACATAAAAACAGTTTTAACTTTCCCAAGCAGAAATATAAAATAAAGATACATTTTCAACCTTCACTTTCTTCTTTCCTTTTTTTTCTAATCATAAGCAACGGGGGTTTAGAGGGGCGTATGTTTTGACGGTGGTTTTTTTTCTCATTTGAGGGGGGTCTTGCTTTTTGAGGGGGGTCTTCACGATATTTAGGGCAGTGCGCCCTTGTGCTTGGGGAGGATAGCACTCCTGTCATAAATCTAGATTTATTCGTTTTATTCCTTTTACTTTTACTCCCTTGTCAAAAAGATTTTTTCCCTAATTTCAAGGACAGTTTTCATTTTAATCACCCCTGAATCAATTTTGATGCCAGGTTTCTTTGTGAGGTTTGTACGTTGGAGACACGCAAAATATACATTTAAACCATTCTTGGATTGATTTTGACATCCATTACATTTGAATGTATACGTATCTCATTAACTCAAAACTATTAGATGTTGAAACTTCACAAGACAACGTTCATGATAAGTGTACGAATTGTGGCCAATTTAAGAAGAAACAAAAGCTAAAAGAGGCAGCTATGAGGACTAAAAAGGGGGATGAGGGAAAAAAACCGACAAGTAAAAGTCGTAGGATTTTTAGCAGCGGCAAAAAAATGAAAGAATGAAAGAAGAAAAAAGGTTAAAAAAAGTACAAAATTTTGCTAAGGCTGGTTTTTAGAGCATATGAGTGGTAATTGATGCAAATTTAACAGCTTTACTCACATTTTTTTCTTAAGATTTTGATGAATTATGTACACAATAACTTTCCCCAAAGAAACACTTAGACATGAATTAGACTTGCATTATTTACCTCAAAGTATTTTGAGAAGCCACAAACACTTGGTAATAATTTCATTAAACAAGTACGGCTTGTTTTAGGTAAACAATTGACTTACTAATATCTAAACACTGTATATATAAACTAAAAGGTACTGCTTGTACTAAATAATATTTCTTATACAGATATAGAAAGTAAAACAACTAATTATGATCTGAAAGTTTTGACACTTCTTTTTTTAATACTTTTTTTTTTTGGCTTTTTTTTAATAATTTCTAGTTTTTGTTTCTAAGTTGGAAAATAAAATAAATAATTGAACCAAGAAAGGGGGGGGGGGGCAATCGCCGCCACTGACTAAAAGAGCCCTAATTCCACTTATAGAAGCGTTGTAGAAGTAAAATGCCTGTCAGCCTGTTCAATATTTAAGTCTCTTTAACAATAATGTAAACTCTATATGCAAAACAAAAAATTCATACTCCGGAAATAATGGGCTAGTTTTAGGTTCATTAGGAAGGTTTCGATTAAAGACTGCCTTTTAAAAAAATATCTCTTTAATTTTCATGCGTATGCAAATAAAGAAAGAAAAAAAGATAAGCCGTATAATAGCAAGCTTATCATTTTGTTTTGTTGTAGATTACGGATTCAAACTCGTGGAAGTAAGAGTTGAAGTATTCTATTCTTATCTGATAACACGTTAGTCGATAATGACATTCATATGTTTCTGTGAAATTGTGATAAGAGAAAAATGCTTTTGACAGGAAATACTCAAAAACAAAAGAGAAATCTGAGAAATTCACTTTTTTATTTGAAGTAAAGAACTGTTCCAAATTTTTATTAAGCAGGTATAGGAGAATATTTTCTCCCATACATAGGGCAGATTTTAATTTTATTTTTCACCCATCTTAAAATTTCAATATGAGTAACATTTTATCTTCTATATATCGACATCCTTTTGTTAATATAAACAGGAATTCTCCTTTATCTCACGAAAACAAAATATTTCTCAAGTATAAATACAGACAATCACGCGTATAACAATCCCTGATTTAACAAGAACCCGGATATAGCGAAGAAGTCAGAAAATTTGGTTGGTACAATGTTGAATCTATGGGAACATAAATCGCTTTTAACGAACAAACCTCGCTTAAAGCGAGCAATATTTTTGTGATTCATAAAATTTCCGTTCCGATATGAATTCCTATTTCAACTTAGTTTATCCTTTCTTAAAAAAATTCCTTTAACTTTCCGAAGTCAGCCTTATTGATGAGACCCGAGAATAAGTGATGACGGTCCTTTCTTTTTTTTGTTTATTTTATTAATTATTATTATTATTTTTTTTTTTTTCAAATTATTTAGGAAGTAGAGAAGCATTGAATCTTACTACTATTATATATGCGAAAGTTTGTCTATATGGATGCAGATGGCGGATCCAGCCGATTGTTTTGGGAGGGGCCATCCGAAATTTTTGAACAAACTCCCCAGGACCGAATTTAGCTCCATGCCGCCCCTAGGCAAATTTGAAATCTGCCGTCCCCCTCCCCCCCCCTAAAAGAAGCAAAATATCCTTGACTCAAAAAAACGTAAAAAAGTGTTCCCCAGATTCAAACTGTCACAGTTATGAAGAAATGATGGCGTTTCACATTCTGAGGCGCCCCGATGAAATCACAGTGATCTCCAGAAGCAAATTTTTATTCGGCAAATACCATGATTGAAAAACATTTGACTTTCAGAAGATGTGTGAAAGTAATCATTATTAAATTAGAAGAAAAAAAATTGTCTCTGTGGAAAATGAAAGAATGCTAAGATTTTACTTTCAAGAATAACAATTTAACTCACAAAATGTGCGTTATAATATCAAATTTGCCGCCACTAAAAAGTTTGCCGCCCTAGGCAGCTGCCTACTCTGCCTATTGGGAGATTGGGCCCTGATAACTCCTCAGAAATTTTATTAAAATGAAGTTTTAAAAACTTAATTTTCGGGGTATCGAGACATTTGGTAATGGGATGGATTTAGGAATCTCCCTCAAAAATGTTTCAAAATTTAAATTTCAGAGCAATTTTTGAAAATTAGGAAACTAAAAACGCATTTTGTCTATTTTTGATGGTGTACGGAGAAAGGTCAGGTTTCGGACGCTGGCCCCAAAATACTTTTTGAAAATAAAGCTTAAAAACCAAAATATTCTATCATAATACATTGAGAAGTTAGAAGAAGAAGGGTGCTCTTCTAACTTTCCAGCTGTCCAGCCTAAAAATGCACCTTTAGGTAATGTTTGCTTACATTAAAGGAAGTGTGAAGGTGCTTAGAATCCTTCTTCCTGGAAATATTTTGCCTTTGAGGCTCTAAAACGATTTTCAACTATATTTATACGTATTTTAGAAAGGGATGGAAGATTCGTGAGCTCCTCCAAAAAACCTCCTTTTAAAGCTATCATCACGATATAAACTAGGAAGCGGGTCCTATCAAAACTCGTTTGTAGTTGAAGTCCTAAAAAAATTCATTTCAGTAGCTTTGAAGCAAGTTAAGTGATAAGGGATGGATAAGCTAGTTTCCGCTGACATTTTTTCCACATAAAAACTTAAAGTGCAATTTTTTGCTACATATCAAGGCATTTGTGCAAGGGCATGGAAAAAAGAGGGTTCTCCTCCTAGTTTTGAAATTAAAGTCATGAAAACGAAAATTTAGGTGCTCTTTGGTTTTGTGAACAATAGGATAATTGTGAGAATCGCAGCATTTACAGATCGTTCAAGTGTCTGTAGTTGGAATCAAGAAATGATGTAAAAGATGGAGAAAATTTTTGGAAATAAAAGTTTTGTTTTGAGGATAGGGATATAATTTATCTCCCAATTAAGGTCTATACTTCTTTTTCAGTAAAATACATGTGTTAAATTTTGTTATCTTCTCATAATATTTTTTCTTTTTTTTCCTTAAAAAAATTCCTACAATCACAAGGCTTTGGGAGGGGCCATGGCCCCCATGGCCCCCTCTAGATCCGCCCCTGTATGGATGTATGGATGTATGGATGGATGTTTGTTACTCTTTCACGCAAAAACTACTGAACGGATTTTCATAAAACTTTACAATAATATAGCTTATGCATCAGAATAACACATAGGGTAGTTTTCGTCGCGTTATGGGGGTAAAACCCCCCTTAGGGGGGCAATAAAACACAATTTTTGTATAAATTCTCTAATATTGGGATGAAAAAATACTTGCACATATTTACATTATATGTCCATCGAAAGCTCTGATTTTTCTGCTGAAGATGGCACCTGTTCGAAATTTCTAAGTAGAATAAAAAACGAGTTATGAGCTTTTTAGTTCCATGTTCGAAGGCTTTCCTCAACTCAATACAGTATTTAGTGTATCATCTCAACTCCCTGTCGATAGCGACAATTGTTGTATTGTTGACTATCTTTGCTTTTCGTGACTGTTCAAGGCTTTTCTCGAGTCAAATCTTGAAGTAAGATTTTTGCACAAGATTGGCAAATAATACATGATTTAGCTGATCATTTTCCATTTAAACGGAACTTTAATGTAATTAATGGTTTTTATTATTATTTATGCTGATTGAACGCTTACTCATTATCCAATCAACCAGCAGATCGCCAAACTTTTTGCAGAAAAATTTCCGTAGCTGATGCATTTGGCAGTTTTTTCAACGTCGTTGTTTTTGAAGCTGAAGACTACGTCATAATGTTTCTCAGCTTTCACCATGTGAACAAAATATCGCCAATCAAAGAATTTTCAAAAGACTTTTTTTACTGTGTTAAATAATCCAGCAACTAAATTAGGCAAATCCATAAACAGCACAAAAACTTCCATTAATTTTCCTTTTTGCACAATTTCAAACAATCACCAGATTTTACAACTTATTTTGAAAACATTTCGGATGAAACTGTTTAGAGCCATTTTATGGTGACCAAAAGTATCTCAGAATCTGGCGACGATATCTCTGTAACGAAAATTAATATCATATCGTTTTACAAAGAAAGGAAAGAAGGGGGGGGGGGAGAATCATCGAAGGTACCCCAAAACGACTCTCGCAAATTCGGTAAAATCGCACCAAGAGCCCACAATGATTGAAATTTCCCAAAATAGCTAAAGCAAGTATAAGGGGATTACGAGAGCAGCTACTTTTTTTAAATCACTTCGTACTTCATTAGCCATACAGAGAAGGTTTTAGACTCCATGTTTAAAAAAAAGTATCAACAGATTAATCTTTTTAAACATGAGAAGATTAATTTCATGTTTTGGAAATTTGTATATGCTTAAATAAAGTGCTTTCGTTTCTAAATCAATACTATTTTGTTCTTTATACTTATTGCTATTTTAGTTTTATGGGTAAGGAAGAAACTCGATTTTTAATCACGTCAAAAAGATGTGTTTTAAATTCTTTCACTTAAAACAGAAAACAAAAGCAAGTAACGATTTTTTCTCTTAATTATTACTGACCCAGGCAACGCCGGGTATTTTCACTAGTAATAAATATTTGTTGACGCCAGTATGTTATCACTTCCGAGGTTATTGCAGAATGAATTCAACTCAAGCAAATGCAGATGAAAAAAAAAAAAAGAAAAATTAATTTAAATTTTGTCATCTTGAATTCAAATTATGTTTTTCGCAATCAATAGTGTGTGTGTATGTAGGCGTGTGTGTTTGTGTGTGGGGGTATGTGTGTTTGTTGGGTAGGGAGTATGTGCATGTGTGTGTAGGCATGTGCGCTTGTGTCTGTGTGCAGGCATGAGTGTGTGAGTAGTTGTGTGTATGAGTGTTTGTGTGCGTGGGGGCGGAGTATGTGTATGTGTGTGTAGACATATGTGTTTGTGTCTGTGTGCAGGCATGAAGGTAAGGGTAGTTGTGTGTATGTATGTATTTGTGTGTGTGCATGTGTAGGTGTCTGTATGTGTGCGTGTGGGTATGCGTTTGTGTATGTGTGTGTAGGTTTATGTGTGTGTATGCATTTGTGTGTGTGTGTGTATGTGCGTGTGTCTCTGTGTGTGTGTGTGTGTGTATGTAGGATATTGACGCAACCTCGAGACGGTTTTCGCTATAGGAGCAGCATCGTGAGGAGTCGGTCGAAGGTGGTTGGTGGTGCTGCAGAGGGTGGCGGGGAGATAACAAAATCATAGTACATCAGAACAGTCAAATGAAAGCAATAAGCAATCGCTGAAAAAAAAACACTGAACACGACGACGAAAACAACAAATGTGAAGAATTAAACTGAGCCATCTTCCGCATCTTTTGATGTGCAGAAAAAATTCAAACCTTTTCTTGAAGTCAAGTGCCGAGTTTTTTTCGAGAGCACAGGAAACATACAAGGAGACAATAAGGCAGTTCAAAGCAAATTAACCAGAAATAATAATAATAGTAACAAGCAAGTGTGTATGAACTTTCATGATTTTTCACAAGCTTTTTTTTTACGAGCACTCGGTTATAACGAGCAAATATCACGGGTCCCTTCGCGCTCGTTGTAAGCGCGTTCGACAGTAGTAATAAATCCATTGAGAAGGAATAGATGGAGAGAGTGCAACCCTACTATCCCAATACGGCAACAGTACCATGTGACCTGGGGAGCAATTTCGAGTTGACCGTAACCGCTGAAGAAGTTTTCATTAGCTGAAGCCATGCATGATAACAACCTTTAACAGTAGAAGGGAAAAATTAGATTTTTAGTAATAGTGCAGTATTCTAGCATTGTAAACTATGAGGAAAAAGCCACACCAGGAGGTATAGTAACTTTTCCTTTGCATGTACGAATGCTTTTTTTACTTCTAAATAAAGAAAAAATAACATTTGTATGCATTCAACGAGTACATATTCCACAGTTGGCCTATAATTTTTAATTTTTTGTACTTATTTTACCTATAAAAGTTATAAAACATTGTATATCTTGAGTGCAAATGTCATTTTAGTTCCATAAAAACACTTTTACTTGGCGATTATCTTCTCGCCAAGCTCCTGTGCACAGCAGATGCGCAAGAATCAAGATTTGCTATTTTTATGCTTCAATTTAAATACTAGTATGCCTGCGTATGAAATCATTTCAAAACATTGATTACAATACATATGAATCCATAAATTTTCAGTCAATAACAAAACACTTTAAACTATTTGTACTTGCCCGTCATTTTAGGGAATAAACATCAAAATACATGGAAAATGCAATTACATTATATTTTAAAATCCGGAAGGAAGTGAGGAGAGGAAATTTGAATAATAGGCCTGTATTTGTATCCGTTATTTATTTATTTATTTATTATTGTGCGGTAATGGAGTTGGAGCCAGAGTTGCTCTGATTTGTAGCCCCGTCTTCATAATAAGCGCCGTCTGAAAAATATTTATCGCCAAAAGAGCGATTGCGTGCCAAAACGCGACAACTTCCCAGCCAAACAAGTCACCTGACCTGGGAAACATTGGGTCCCAAGCTTATTTCACTGAGAAATTTGCTATGGCTCCCTCCATTAGTATACCTTCTCGATGAATAAATCAGTTGAAGCGGAATCGCAGAAGAGACGGCGTGAGGGTGAGACAAGTTATGGAATGTAGCTCGTGTATCAATATCGCAATGAATTTATTCCAGGAGAATAGCAATTGGGGGTTTTAATGACCAAAACCGCCCTCAAAAAAAAAAAAAAAAAAGCTGTGCTAGCGGTTTTACCATAAAATAACCTATTTGCAGGAAAACCGTGACACAATATATAAAATATAGTTTCCACGGGAATAAAACTGCAGGGGTGCCTACCCCCCCCCCCCCCCCCTAAGCTCAACGACATTGACTCCATCCCGTCTTTAATGATCCCTTTATTGAAAGAGACACGGCTCACGGCTAATAAATTTTAGGAATGAGTACGTCAAAACGGTGTTATTTATGTATGTATTTCTTATGTTGAATAAGTTAAAAGAAATTTTCCTTCCCAAAATCAAAAATTTCATATTCTAAAAAAAAAACTTTCGCCCCCCCCCCCAAACTTTGATGGCGCAACTTGCGCCATCCCGCCTCCCTGTGGGCACCAAGTTTCAAAATACGATCATCCTCAGAAAAGATAAATCCAACAGTGACTAGAAGAGGAAATAAACTTTGCAATGTTGATGCATATTTCATTAAAAGTAAAGATAATTTAAGCATCAGCATGTTGTAGATTTCACTGAGACTTTCTTCACTTTTTACATTAATACTTTAAATTTTAAAATTCAAAATCTCCTTGAGCTTGTTGAAGAACAGTTAGTTCCACTTAATTTTGAGTTCTATCTATTTGCATACTTTAGTTTTCCTCCTTGCATTACTTCTTTAGCTGTCACATTTAACTAGAAAAACATTCTGATTTCGTCATCCTCTTCGTTCCTCATAATTTGGACATACCATAACCATCAATTTAACCAACTGCCCCGCTAACAGGCGTGTCTACATAGGGGAGGGAAGGTCGTGGCGCAATCTGCGCTTTTGAAATTTTTAGGGGGGGGGGAGTTTTAGGGGTATTTTTCTTTTTGGGTGGGGCTCTTCCTTGGCGGGTGCGCCCCAAGATTAGGGAGTGCGCTATTGCTCTTAGGGGGGGGACCCTTGTTGCTACTACCTCTCGTAGAAATTAGAGTCAAAACCTATCAAGCACCTGAAATACACCCGAAATAGCTACCAGTTTGTTTGGCACTCTAGGCTTCCTTAAGAGGTTTTCCACCTCCAGTTCAGTCACTCCTATGCCAGGCTGATGAGTGGTAATAAGCACGAAACTGCAGTCCCCGGCTGGAATTGACTGAGCTGGCGATGTATTTCTGCCTTAGCCCTGGCTATTAAGCACCTGTTCAGAGACACGTTCATTTGCATAAAATATTTTATTTTATTATTTATATCACGTCTTAAAACATTGAATTCACCCTTAATTCAACACATATTGGCAGAAAAAATGGGCGCTGGCTATTCATTTCAACTTGCCTTGTAGCGTGCAGTGTTGCCAGATGGTCAAATCCAGATTTCCCCAATTCCCTTCCAACTTTTCCCCAAAAAGCGATGTTTTTCAGCAAAATTCCCCAAATTCAAAAATTATTTTTCCACTAATATTTTCATAAAATGAATCTATTTCCTCTGATATTTTTGTCTCTTGAATTTTTTTTTCTTCCCCAAATAGCCAAATTTTCTTATAAAATTCCCCAACTTTTATTTCTTCCCATTTTCGCTTTTTTTTTTTTTTGTCTTTATCTTTTTCTTTTTTTATCTTTACTAATAATAAAGCTGAAAGTCTCTGTCAGGATCTCTGTGACGCGCATAGCACCTAGACCGTTCCACTGATTTTCATGAAATTTGGCAAAGAATCAGTTTGTAGCATGGGGGTGTGCAACGTTAAGCGTTTTTTTTTTTTTTTTTTGAAAATTCGATTTTGTTCTTTTTCTATTCCAATTTTAAGAACATTTTCCCGAGCAAAATTATCATAAGATGGACGACTAAGTTACCAAGTTATCATAATGTGGAACTTTAACGTGGGCAAGCCAATTGGCGAGAAATTCATCATGCATTATTTGTAAATATACAGGGGAACCAAAGTACCTTTTAATTTTCTACTTTGGGCAAAGCCGTGCGGGTGCCACTAATCATAAATACAAGCACCTGACCGAGAGATAAGAAATAACCAAATTTTTTTTTCTACTCGCATTTATTACTCTGCTTCTGTATGTGCATTTAAACTATGATTTTTGTATATATTTATCCAAGAACATTCTTCATCACACTTATTTTTGCCTGTTTCACGTATCAACTAGTAACTCACGCAAAACTATTAATGCAAACTCCGTAGCATAAAATTCTACATAATACGAAATGCGAATTCCATAAAGTTGAGCAAAGCTAAACCAACGCTGTTTGATACAAACAATGTAACTACCAGATGTCAAGACGCAAATTTAATTACAATTTTTTTACCCGAGCTTTTAGGTTTCTCCAGGTTTTCCCCAAGAAAAAAAATTTTCCCCAAAAAATTCCCCTCAAAACCCATTTCCCCAAAATTTCCCCAGAGAGCACCAGATTTCCCCAAAATGGGGAAATTTCCCCCAATCTGGCAACACTGGTAGCGTGGCGGCGCACAAGGTGTACTCAATGCTTTTTTTTTAAACAACAACAACAACAGAAATGCCTAATCAGTATAAGTTTCTAAAATTCAGGTGACAAATGAATGCCCCCCCCCCTCTCCAGGGGTGCACTCCTAAGGGCAAGGGCTCCTTTCCCCCGCAAACAAAAGCAACAGCCCCTCCCAAATGAAAAAATATCCCTTAAAACAACTCCCCTAAAATTGTCAATGGCACCCCTGCCCCTCTCCATTCTCAAAATCACGGGAATGGATACGATATTTTCGGCGAAATAAAACGGCACGCCCCAGTTTTTAGCCTACTTTCCCAGTAAAAGTCAGAAAAAGAAGAAAAAAGCATGAAAGAAGGCTTAATGCATCTTAAAAATATCCCGAAAAACAAAAAAAAAGTCAAAAATAAATAAAATAATTAAATAAATATCGAAAAATTAAAAATTGGAAAGTAGGGTATTGAGATGGGGAAAAATGTCTGTCGGTCTGTCTGTCTGTCGGTCTGTCTGTCTGTCGGTCTGTCTGTCTGTCGGTCTGTCTGTCGGTCTGTCTGTCTGTCCCCCCCTAATAACTTTTGAATGAATAGTCCGATTCGAACAAACTTTTTTTGTTCGAAAGATCTCGGCAAGGACACCTCATTCCCATATTTCGCTTTTTGGTTTGAACTATTTTTTGTTCAATTTTGAACAGTTCAAAAAAACTTAACATTAGCTCCTACGGGGAAATTCAAGGCAATTCCGAACTGTGAGGCGAATTTGCTTCAAACAAACTTTGTAGGAAAAAGCTTTTGATGAAAAACTTGTATATAAAATATCTTTTTGATTTGAACAATTTTCCGTTCAATTTTGAACAGTTCAAATCCCTTAACATTAGCGCCTACGGGGAAACTGAAAGTCAATGTAGATTCCGTACTTGAAGGCGGATTTACTTCAAACAAATTTTGTTGGAAATAGCTCTTGACGCCGAACTCCAGACTCCGACTCCGAGAATTTAGGGGCACCTGAATCCGAATCCGACTCCTGTGCCCGACAATTAATCGGACTCCGACTCCCCAACTTCGACTATGATTTCCTATCTTTGGCAAAAATTTATACACGGACAAATGACTGACTCCGATTCTTGGATATTCGACTCCGACTCCTTCATCCCAAAATTAGATTGACTCCGACTCCGACGCTATGGTTTTAACTGTGAAATAATTATTGTTGATGTGATTTGTTTTTATTTTAACGCTAAAGTTTTTATTTAGGTATTCAGTTTTCGGTGAATAAACTCGAAGTCATTAATGTTTCTTCATAAAGATACGCGCAGACGATTTTTTTTTTTTTTTGACAATGAAAAGTATTTCTTTACGTTGACATTTTATTGTTTTTATTTATCTTGATAAGTGCATTAATTCATTAAAAAATTATTTTTGGCAACAGGGGAAAAAGAAACGATTTTTTTTGAGGGGATGTATTTATTTTAATGAGCTTATTAATTTTCATTATTATTTTTTCGTTTTGAAAGCTGTTGAAGAATTTTTTTTTTAATGGAAAAAAGTGTATTAGCTGCTTTGTTTATAAGTTGCTGCTATTTTATTTGTTCGTTTTTTTTTTCTTTTTTTTACGCATCTAATTTTTTTAGATGAGTGAGGAATATTTTATTCCTAGAAAGTAGCTTAAAATATTGGAAAAATATGTTTGAAACAATTTGCGATTTTAGCTATTTTGAGAACATTGATCAGGTACTAGAAAGTAGTATGGGTATACGGGAAAGTAGGCTCGTCTAGTTCTAGACAGAACTTCTTGTCTATTTTAACGTTTGGTATATTCGGAACGATTAAGTGTATCTTAGCGAGACCCACGTGATAACAGGCCAAACAACTCCTCTCCCCCCCGCTTCGTTACGCCACCAGGCGTCGATCTATGAACTTGGCGCGAAACTTTGAAAGCAGTGCAATTTACAATGCAGTTACATAGTGCTGCTTGCTCTGGCTGAAATAGATGAAATAGGAAATATGTAACTTCGGATGCACATTCTTGTGAACACAATACTGTTGGATTTATCTCATCCTTTAAACGTACCGGAATGTAGAGGCAATTAAATATATATATATATATAATAAGTCTTGTAAGTGTCTGAGTGTCTGCTGAGTGAGTCAGCGATTTGCGCTACCGAACAACCTGCATGCGAAGAAAAAAATCGGGCGCCTCATGGAATAAATTTTAAAGTTCGGAGGTAAGTACTTTTCTCAGATAAATAAATTAACATTTTATCCATTAGAATTCATGCAGTTAAGGTTACTTAACTTTTCCTCCATTACACAAACAATTGTCAGTTTCCTTTCTGATATCTTTGTCTGTAATTTGTAATTTCAGCCTACTGCTTTAATATTTGAAACGGTTAACTTGCAACTTTTTATTTCTTTATTTTTTCAACCTTGTACACGCATTTATTCGAAATGGATTTTCCAAGCTGACAATATACATATGTCAAAATTTTCTGCGAATATACTTGTTGCTATCAGAAGCAACGTAACTTGGTGTTGATATTCAGTTAATATGTAAACAAGTTTATTGAAACAGGCTTTTAACTGAACTAATCTTATATTTTCGGTTTCGATTAAATTGTTTCATACGCTAGCATGTGTTGTTTTGATCAAAAAACATTCCTTGATGGGCTTCCGTAGTTCTGAGGTAAGAAGATTAGCTTTGAACGCCGGAGGTCGTGGGTTCGATACTCAAACATTTTCCCCCAACTACGCCCCTGCAATGTTATTCAAACAAGCTGGTTCTGTGCGCAAATTAAAAAAAATATGTTTTTTTTTTGCACTGTTGTCTTTAAGTTTTAAGATATTTATGTACAAATTGTGGTTGAGTTAACGGTATTCATGATTTCTGGGCTTGCGAAAGATTACTTTTGAGTAGTGTATACACAATGTGTTTTTGCCAAATGCTCTATGATTGTTTGTTATGCTTAAAAAAGGCAAAATGTCTTGAACTATATAATTTTGAACTCCTTGGGTTTTCTGTTAATAAGCTTTCAGGAACTCTGAAACTGTAATATAAATTGAATTAAGGGGCTGTCCATAAAGGATGTTGCAAAATTTTGAACAAATCCCCCTCCCTCCCTCCTTGTTACATGTAACGCTGTTCAACATGAGCATATTGTTATAAACAACGCGTGATGTCACACTTCTTGTTATCCTTTCCCTTCCCCCTGTCACAAAAATGTCACATTGAATTCCTAAAAGAGCCTACTCAGAAAAATGTTGATCTAAATTTAACATATATGAAGTTTTAAGTATTGAAGAAAGTTGTTAAAATGGTCATTCTATGAGAAGTTTTTTGAAAAAGGTTACTTTGTCATCAATTAATGCTCTTTAAAATAATTTTTCAAAAGCCTAAAATGATGAACTATTAAAGCCCCCCCCCCACACACACACACAAGAATCATTAGCATCAGAAAAAGCTAAAAATGGAAAAGTAGCCAAATTCCAAAAAAAAAGGCTGCTTTGATATTGAATACATTTTTTTGATGTACAACATACAGTATTCATGATCTTGTATAATTCATTCTTTACTTAACGTTTTTAAAGTTGAATTCCTGTGTAACTTTTCGGGAGTGCCCACCGAAGGGGGGGGGGGGGGTCGGAATCAGTCTCGTAATAATGATAGCTTTTCAACGGCTATAGTTATAAATAACTGTGCCCTTGAAATTTTAAGGGAGATGGGGGAGATGTTTATGGGGTATTTTTCTTGAAGTTTTCATAATTGAAGGAGGTAGGGCACCGTTTACTTTGGGGGATGGCACGCAAACATTCATGTCTTTTTAAAAGTATAAATTTGCTAAGCTAAGTTAACATTAATAATCTGGTATTATGTATTTTAATTTGATGTTATGTCTTTGAAACGTATTGCAGTTATATTTCCCGTTTACTTTAGTAAAAATGTTTATTTATATTTTAAAATTTCATTTTATTCCTATTCAAATACAATGGTAAAATTATTTTTTGTTTTGATGTAATGAAAGTTCATCTATTTATTTGAATACTTCTTAAGACTTAATGTTTCAATACAATATACGAGTAGTTAAAATGCGATTAGTGTTTAAAAAAATTTCAAATGAAAAATAAAACTTTATTTATCACTTCGTTTTTACAAGATTGTAAAATAAAATCGTGTTTAGTTATATGAATACTTTGTAAGACTTATAAATGTTTTTATGTGAAATACTATGAATTAAGCTCAGTGTCTTTTTTAATGTATGATTATTGGTTCCTTTTTATGTTTTCTAATGAAAAAGTAGAAGTTTTAATGCTACTAAAATAATAGAAGACAATAATAAATAAACCAAATAGTTTAATTAAACCAAAATACTAATCGAAGCGCTCACTTCCCAATATCATTGTGGATCGACTAACGATGACGTCATTTGCAAGTTGGATGGCCTTCCTATCTCGAAGGTCTCGATCTTAGTTGCTTGGTGATTTTTTTTCAAAATGGGGTGGTTTCCATCAGTCAAAAGTACTACTTTTAGTCACTAAAATTGATAGAATAAGTTAAAAAAAATAACATGGGCCCAGAAAATACTTTCATTTTCCCAACAGTTTTCTTTTAAATTAATTTTTTTAATGTTCGATTTTTCAAACAAGGCATGGTTTTATGACGTCACAAATGATGCACTTTGTCGCATCTTTCTACCACGGTTCCACGTTATGATAATCAACAAGCGAATCAAAATTGCACTCTACGCTTGCTATCAACCATATCGTTGCCAATACACGTGAGAAAAGATGTGAATTAAATATTTTGCTTTGTGACTGGCAACACAGAATGGCATTTCATCATTTGTGATGTCACACGACAGAAGCGTTAACAATAAAAACGCACAGATTTCAGTAATTTTTTAAAAATATTAAACTTAAACAAATAATTTTAAAAATGGTCAGATCCTATGTTTTTAAGCATGCTCTTTCAGAAAAAAATACTTTTGAAATTTTGGAAACGACCCCATTGTGATTTTATTTCTTCTATTGTTTGAGTATAAGCAAAGTGTTCATGAAGGATATGTTATGTAATATTAAAGAAGACTTTGCATCGTTTATTTCTCTTTTTAGCCTACTTTCCCAGTAAAAGTCAGAAAAAGAAGAAAAAAGCATGAAAGAAGGCTTAATGCATCTTAAAAATATCGCAAAAAACAAAAAAAAAAAGTTAAAAATAAATAAAATAATTAAATAAATATTGAAAAATTCAAAATTGGAAAGTAGGGTATTGATATGGGGGAAAATGTCTGTCGGTCTGTCGGTCTGTCTGTCCCCCCCCCCTAATAACTTTTGAATGAATAGTCCGATTCGAACAAACTTTTTTTTGTTCGAAAGATCTCGGCGACGACACCTCATTCCCATATTTCACTTTTTGATTTGAACTATTTTTTGTTCAATTTTGAACAGTTCAAATCCCTTAACATTAGCGCCTACGGGGAAACTTAAAGTCAAGGTAGATTCCGTACTTGAAGGCGGATTTTTTTCAAACAAATTTTGTTGGAAATAGCTCTTGACGCCAAATTACAGACTTCGACTCCGAGAATTTAGGAGCACTTGACTCCGACTCCGACTCCTATGCCCGACAATTAATCGGACTCCGACTCCCTGACTTAGACTCTGACTTCGTAGCTTTGGCAAAAATTTATACACGAAGGACAAATGACTGACTCCGATTCTTAGATATTCGACTCCGACTCCTTTACCCCAAAATGAGATTGACTCCGACTTCGCAGCTATGGTTTTGACTGTGAAATAATTATTGTTGATCTGACTTGTTTTTATTTTTACGCTAAAGTTTTAATTTAGGTATTCAGTTTTTGGCGAATAAACTCGAAGTCATTTATGTTAAAGATATGCGTAGACGATTTTTTTTTTTTTTTTTTTTTTGACAATGAAAATTATTTCTTTAAATTTACATTTTATTGTTTTCATTTATTTTGGTAAGTGCATTAATTCATTTAAAAAATTGTTTTTGGAAACAGGGGAAAAAGAAACGATTTTTTTTTCTTTTGATATGATGTATTTATTTTAATGAGCTTATTAATTTTAATTATTATTTTTTTGTTTTGAAAGCTGTTAAAGATTTTTTTAATGGAAAAAGTGTATTAGCTGCTTTGTTTAAAAGTTGCTGCTTTTTTTTTTTAGATGAGTGAGGAATATTTTATTCCTAGAAATCAGCTTAAAGTATTTTAAAAATATGTTTTAAAAAATTTGCGATTTTAGCTATTTTTGAGAATATTGATCAGGTACTAGAAAGTAGTATGGGTATACGGGAAAGTAGGCTCGTCTAGTTCTAGACAGAACTTCTTGTTTAGTCGGATAATAATCGTGCTATGTTGGTTACCATGATATCGAGAGAGAGAGCTTAAGAGGTATCATATGCTACCAATTTAATGCAATGAGTCGTTTTAAAGGAATAAAATCCACTTACTTTGGGGATATTCGTATTCCCGGCGATTTTGCAGTTCTAGAACGAATACGAAAAACAAAGAAAAAAATGTTCGGTGGCAAGAGCGCGAAAATCCTTTCACCGCGACATTCTCCTCATTAACGAGCAAATAATATCGGCTGTATCAGCTTATCTGAGACCCAAAACGGAACTGAAGATGGAAGTACGTATCGGTTGCTATGAGTATTATTACGCGACGAAAATGAAAGCGTCACCGCAATGAATCACGTGAAAGCATCAAAATAATTCGAGTTTGGAAAAGGGAAATTCCCGATCAGTTAAGCAGGGAGAACTGATTCCTTCCCATTCCCACCCTCACAGTCAATCTCCGAACAGAAACACTTCTACCTTTATTCATATACTCTAATTTTCGGATGTTACTTAGCCCAAAATTTGGGGGTAGGAGGGAATGGCTCGCTTAATAGCAAGGGCGCCGCATGGGGGGGGGGAGTGGGAGCTTAAGCCCCATCACCCCCTTAGAATTTAGAACATACCTGCTTTTAGTACTTTTTTCTTTGTAAAAATGTAAAAACATTTCTTCTTCAGCTGTTAATGGATAAGTTATTAAAAATGTCAAATTTTAATAAGTCTAATCTGCACTGAAATCAGTTTCTATGGGGAAAATATCTAGCTAAACTATGGGGAAAATATCTGAGCCACCCCCCCCCCTCCTTACAATTTTGCATTTGGGCGCTCTTGCTTTATAGGGAAGCCAATTTTAATTTGGGGGGTGAATGGAGGGCATATTTGAGGAGTCTAGGGTCATGCCCCCCCCTCTCCCCTCTCACGCACACACACGCACAAAAATAATAATAATAAATTAACAAAACGTGCGGAAGTAGGGATCCGGGTGCAACATCGGACAAATATTTGAAACTATTCTGCCCTCCGGACAATTTGCACGCGAAATTTCAAGATGATCGGTTGAGAAGAGGGCGTGAAAACATCGCAAACAAAATACTCGGCGCTGTCTGGGTCAGTAGTCAGTAATAATTATGAGAAATAATCGCTACTTTCATTTGTGGCAGTGAGAAGCAAAGAGATGTAAGTGGCAAAATTAAAAATTCGGAGATTCCTCTGTCTTGGGGCAAGAGATGGTACAAGTAGCTCTGGTAGTAGCTGTTATACAGCATGATTTAAAAAAAAAAAAAGAAAAATTTAATGAAAGCCTACCTAGGTTGTTATTTTTAAACGCGTTTTACTCAAAACTTGAAAATGTCAACTTACATCCTTTTGCTTCTCACTGCCTCATTTGTTTTCTGTTTTAACTGAAAGAACTCAAAACGACGTGATAAACATCGAACTTCTTTATCCGTAAAAGTAAAATAGCAATAAGTATAAAGAACAAGTTGTATTCATTTGGAAACGAAAGCACGACACTTAAACAAAAACAAATGTGAAAATTTTCTAAAATATTAAATTAAAATTCACTTGTTCAAAAATATTTTTTATAACTTTTTTTTTTTTGAATATACCTAGAGTCTAAAACTTTCTCTACATGACTATTGAAGTCAGTGTTTCTTTCAGGCATCTCTTCGGGGAGGCAGTGCCCCCCCCCCCCCTCCGGAGGAGGTCAGCTGCCACTCTCCTGGACAAAAATTTGGATTACACTTGTTTTACTATTTACAGATTTAAAAACAAAAAGCAAATTATAGAAAATTCTAAACTCTATCATCCGGGAGGGGGGGGGGCTCTGTGGCCTCCATTTTGTTACTGTCGATGGAAAGCCCCTCGCTAGTAACAAACTGCTAAAAGCACACTTTTTTCCCCTGGAAAAGTACATGCAATTAATTAACGAACAAGATATGCTTCCTCCTTTTTAGCCTACTTTCCCAGTAAAAGTCGGAAAAAGAAGAAAAAAACATGAAAGAAGGCTTAATGCATCTTAAAAATGTCGCGAAAAACAAAAAAAAAATCAAAAATAAATAAAATAATTAAATAAATATCGAAAAATTAAAAATTGGAAAGTAGGGTATTGAGATGGGGAGAAATGTCTGTCGGTCTGTCTGTCGGTCTGTCCCCCCCCCCCTAATAACTTTTAAATAAATAGTCCGATTCGAACAAACTTTTTTTGTTCGCAAGATCTCGGCGAGGACATCTCATTCCCATATTTCACTTTTTGATTTGAACTATTTTTGGTTCAATTTTGAACAGTTCAAAAAAACTTAACATTAGCGCCTACGGGGAAACTGAAAGTCAATGTAAATTCCGTACTTGAAGGCGGATTTATTTCAAACAAATTTTGTTGGAAATAGCTCTTGACGCCGAACTCCAGACTCTGACTCCGAGAATTTAGAGGCACCTGACTCCGACTCCTGTGCCCGACAATTATTCGGACTCCGACTCCCCGACTTCAACTCTGACATCGTAGCTTTGGCAAAAATTTATACACGGATGACAAATGACTGACTCCGATGGGGGGGGGGGGGACCTTGGGATATTCGTCTCCGACTCCTTTATCCCAAAATGAGATTGACTCCGACTCCGACTCAGCAGCTACGGTTTTCACTGTGAAATAATTATTGTTGATATGATTTGTTTTTATTTCTACGCTAAAGTTTTAAGTTAGATATTCAGTTTTCGGCGAATAAACTCGAAGACATTTTTGTTTCTACATAACGATATGCGCAGACGATTTTTTTTTTTTTTTTTTTTTTTTTGGACAATGAAAAGTATTTCTTTAAGTTGACATTTTATTGTTTTTATTTATTTTGGTAAGTGCAGTGATTCATTTAAAAGTTATTTTTGGCAACAGGGGAATAAGAAACGATTTTTTTTTTTTTGATATGATGTATTTATTTTAATAAGCTTATTAATTATAATTATAATTTTTTCGTTTTGAAAGCTGTTAAAGAATTTTTTTAAGGGAAAAAAGTGTATTAGCTGCTTTGTTTAAAAGGTGCTGCTTTTTTTTTTTTTTTTTTTACTTTATTCCTAGAAATTAGCAAAAATATGTTTGAAACAATTTGCGATTTTAGCTATTTTTGAGAATATTGATCAGGTACTAGAAAGTAGTATGGGTATACGGGAAAGTAGGCTCGTATAGTTCTAGACGGAACTTCTTGTTATTACCATCTTTCGTTTGTTGTTTGTCTATTGCTGTTGTGATAGAGATGGGGTAGTTGGAACTATGTTGTCTATCAAATTGTTAACTCATACAATACATTGGTGAGGTTCGTATCTTAACCTTAGGACATGTACTCTGTGGGCCATCTCGTCGGAAATTAAGTTTCCTGAATGAGGATCATTGCATGGATGGTAAGGGATAGTGTGTAAAGGATTTTCGCCCCTTCTTCTTTGTCACATTTTCCATGTATCAACTTTGGAGAGGGAGAGAATTGAAGAGACTACGTTCATTCACAACACACAAACTAATTTATTTTCTATATACGGAAACAGTATACATGATGGGCAGCCAATTTGCCCTTTATCCCGAATAGCGGTCGAGAGATATCCATAAATTTATCCCGCTATTCGGTCAGGAGATTTTTTTTGGCAGTCATGCCTTTATAGCTGACTATAGCCATATGAACTCAGGCGCTCTCATGCATCTGCGCAGAAGTCAATCGCGTAAAGCCCCATTGCGCAATTATGGAGATCCCGAGTTATTAATCTTGGGATCCCTGTCAAGTTTTACGCAAAGTAACCACGTGGAGCATATAATTTCTCACATAGTGGGGCTGAGAGTTATCTTTGGCGGACTGCAATGGAAATGTCTATAATGCCTGTGTGTGTTTCTCTTTTATATGACAAATAACATGGGGTTATCAACGTCTCCGTTTCAAAAGAAATGTCTGAAAATTCGGCATTTTTTACTACCCCCCCCCCTCCCCTCCCGTTATGTCATCCCACAGTTTTCAGGTCGACAAGACTTTTAACCAATAAGAAAACTTTTGAAAATCTATACGGATTTTCTCTGAGAGAGAAAGAGAATACAGATTTATTTTATAATCATTCTAGAACTTGAATGCCTCTAATGTGTGAACTTGTTTAAGTGTCCGTACGGAAGTCTTTACTGTCTTTAGCGATCATCTTTGTAATCAAAGTCAAAAAACTTCAATATTGATTTTACAAGGGTGTCCAGAAATCATTCTCCAAGTTTTCTTAGTTTGACAGCTTTATCGAAATAAATTTTAATGAAGTTGTTAAAAAAATAATAAACTTCCATACAAAGTATGTTTTTTTTTTAAATAAAAATCTCTATCTACTTGGAAATAAATAGTCATTACATACGCCTCTTTAACGATGCAATCGAAATATTAAACTGAAACTAATTTGGTGTCCCAATACATTACCCTCATAAAATTTTTTTTAACTTTAAGTAAAAAAAAATAATCCTTTGAAATTTTTTCATGCGTGCTTAGTTGACAATTAATAACTTATGTTCAAATTTAGTAATATTACCCATTTTTTCCAATTCAAAAAATTAAAAATATTCCAATTTTTCAAAAACCTAATTTTTTTAAAAACTTTAGTTTTATTTATTTATTTAATTTGTTGTTTATTTTTGCACATGTTACAAAACCGTCTTTTGCATATGTGCATATGTAATCGTTAATTTTGGCCCCTTTTGACGTTTAGTGTATATAAATGCATAAAAACGGTAATTTAAAAAAAAAAACGAGCTGATGTGTGCCTCACATGACTTCCTTTTACTCCAATTCAATGTCATTTTCCTATTTTTGGTAATTTTAATGTGATTCAATAGTTTACTCTATAAATATCACCAACGTTGGCCAAACTAAAACCAGATTTTAAAGAAAAAAAATCGCCAAATTTTTCGCCAAGTTGGCAACAAAACTTGGCGACCAAAAAGCTGGCGATATATCGCCAAGTGTCCGCCAAATTGTGACACCACTTGAGTTTAAATCGAAATTAACAATGATTTCCCTCCTCCCAAAAGGGGCGAAAGACCCCCTTAGAAACACCCAAATGCAACCAAAAAGGGAGGTGCACAACTAGATCCCACTAGGAGGCTACGCACCAAATTTCAACTTTCTAAGACATATCGTTCTTGAGTTATGCGACATACATACGCACATCCGCACATACATACATACATACGTACATACAGACGTCACGAGAAAACTCGTTGTAACTAACTCGGGAATCGTCAAAATGGATATTTTGCGTGTCTATACGTTCTTAGGCACTTATTCACTTGTGGTCGAGTCGAAAAAAAAAACAACATTCATTCGGGGGTGAGCAAAATGGAAATTAAGGTCGATTTTTGAGTGAAAATTTTTTCGCGAATACAATACTTCCTTTTTTGTAAAAGGAAGTAAAAATGCATATTACTGCTTTTTTCACAAGATTTTCCTTTACTTCTTTCTTCACATATAGTCCAGGATCTGAAGGGGGTTGAGCATGCATGAAAAGGCTGACGCAATATTATTTCTGATTATTGTTACAGGCACGATGGTGATTATGAAACCACATGTCGTCGCCCCCCTGGATGGTCGACAACCCCGGGGGAGGGGGGAAAGCAGTGGGGGAGCCGTTTGCTAAAACACTCATAACTCGCGAACTATTTGAGATAAAACACTGAAAAAAGTGGTAATCGACGAAACAAAACAAGGGCTTCATAAAAGCTAAATATAATTATGGACCTATCTTTGTTTGTTTCCTGAATAAAATTCCATTTTTCGCAAACAAGCAAAATTTTTTGAATAAAATGCGCAAAACAAACTTTTTTTGACCAAAATAAATTCCAAATCAAAATTGTTTGATTTTTTTTCAAATAAAGTCCTAAATATCATTATTCAGTTTGTTTAAAACTATTTAAGTACTGTTAACGCGTTGAAAAACAAAATGACAGTAGCAAGCTCGAACACTATTCGTAGTATAGTTCAGGATCTGAGGGGGGTTTTGTGCATGCATGGAAGACCTGACGCAAAATTATTTCTGATTATTGTTACAGGCACTATAGTGATTGTGAAAACACATGTCATCGTCCCCCCCCCCTCGGCGGTCGACATCCCCAGGGGAGGGGGAAAGCAGTAGGGGGACGCCGTTTACTAAAACACTCATAACTCGCGAACTGTAGGAGGTAAAGCATTAAAAATGTGGCAAAAGATGCAACAGAACAAGGGCTTGAAAAACCTAAATATGTTTATAGTTCTATCTTTGTTGGTTTATAAGTAAAATTCCTTTTTTAGCAGCCATGCAAAAATTTTGAATAAACTACGAAAAGCTTTTTTTCCAAAAATAAGTTTTTAAAAAAAAATTATTTAACCGTTTAGGGGATCAGTAAAATCTGAAACTTCATCATTCAGTTTGTTTAAAAAACTACTTAATTATCACCAACGTGCGCGTTAAAAAGCGAAATAGAAAATGCAAACACTGCCTAAGTTAGCGCATTGAACAAAACGGCAGTATGCAAAGGAGAAAAAAAAATAGCCTTATTATCCTTATGATGAACTATTCATTCTTCAGTTTACAAACTTATTCTAGTTGCAAAATATTCAATTATGGCTTTAATTTTGTTATATACTGCTTTAAATTTGAGAGGAACTAGGGAACCAGGCCCACTGTAGTTTCATATCAAATATAATTTTAATTTATTTCTATTTATTTATATTTTCAATTTTCACAAAAGAATATTGCGGGTATTGTTTTGCGGATATTATTTTTTATAATTTACCCAACAAAGAACAATGATACAAGAAATAATATGTTCTAAATAAATATAAAAATTGGAAGCATCTTTGAGCTTTTATGAAAACTAATATAAATATAAAATTATACACTAAAGTTCTAAAAAAACTATTTAAATAAAATTAGTAAAATAATACGTATTAAAAAATAATTGCAGAATATCAATATGCATACATAAAGCATTAATATATCAGAAATTCTGAAAGCTGGATCATACTCTCTTTTGTTGACTTGTAGTTGTTCTATTGAATCGTTCTCTTCCGAGTATTTTGTAGTTTATGGGTTTTTGCTTTAGTCTTAATAGCACAGTATTTACAGCAAGATGAATTATTAATAAAACATTTACAAGATCATTTACAGTTCTTGTCTGCGCAGAGTGGAATTAAACTCTCTGGTAACACTGGCTGCATCATACGGTGTGGGGCTTTATTGTTTTATTTTCATCCAAGTGAAACCCAAACTTGGTTACATCTAAAGGAACTACTAAGGTACAGGGGAATTGATTCAATAGTACTACTTCTACAATAGAGCAATACTTCTTAGCACATGTTGAAAGAATTGCAGGAGCATGGTAGAGAGCTGATATTATATTTATTTCTGATGGAAATGATAAGAAATTATTGTGTGTAATGGTTGCATTCGCAAGAAATACCTATTTTCTTGACAATTTTTTTATAATACAGCTTCTAACAGTTGAAATTCTGAAGCACTCAGATATTGTTTTAATGATAACTCTAGTGTACAAAAAATAGTTTCCGACTCTTTTGGTAAAGTGAAAGCATACTTTTTTGTTCCTATTTTACTTGTTGAATCGCAGTCGGAAAATGCATCAAAAGCTTGTAAAATGTTAGATGTTTTTTTCCGTAAGTGCTCCTGAAGATAGATGCCATCCTAAAGCTCTTTTCCTTTCCACAACACCAGCACATGAAATGGCAACCTCTGTCCTTTAACAAAGATTGCCAATAAGAATTCATTAGTTTCTGATCTATAAACTATTAGTTACTTTTTCCCCTATTTTGGACTGAATCATATACAAATACAAATACAAATGTGACGACCAGCAACAAGCTCTGGGCCCAGCTAGGCTGGTCCTGGTCAATTAATTAGTCCCCAATGAAGATCAATGGCCCTCTTAAAGCTATCCACTCCCTTGCTCATTACCGCCTCTTCCGGTAAGCTATTCCAAGTGCCCACGACCCTGCTAAAGTAGTAGTTTTTCCTGATTTCCAAGTTAGCCTGAGATTTAAATAGCTTAAAACAATGACCCCTTGTCCTGCTTTCCCCGCAAAAATTTAATCCATTTACATCTTTCATTTTGATAAATTTAAATAACTGAATCATGTCCCCTCTGACTCTCCTTTGCTCTAGGCTATACATGTTAAGCCTATTAAGTCTGGTATCATAATCTAAATTTGAGAGTCCCCTTACTAATTTAGTTACCCTTCTTTGAACCCTTTCCAATACAAAAATATCTTTCTTCAGATAAGGCGACCAGAATTGCACAGCATACTCCAAATGAGGTCTTACTAAACTCCTATATAAAGGCAGAAGAACTTTCTTAGATTTGTTTGAAATATATCTATTGATGAACCCAAGCATTTTGCTGGCTTTGTTACTAGCAATACTGCACTGTTGACTAAACTTGAAGTCCTGATTTATAAAGACACCCAGATCCATAACATTTTCTGCCTGATTTATGACTGAACCCTGTAAACGATATCTCATACGCTTATTTCCATGACCTAAGTGTAGCACTTGACATTTCCCTACATTAACTGCCATACCCCATTTATCTGCCCACTTAGTAATATGATCTAAATCCTCTTGCAGCTGTTTTACTTGTTCTTCATTTTCGACAATCCCCATAACTTTTACATCGTCAGCAAAACAATTCATGCTTCCAGAAATATTTTCATTGATGTCATTCATAAATATAATAAACAAAAGAGGCCCTAAAACTGATCCCTGAGGAACCCCACTTAAAACATCACTCCAATTAGAATGATTTCCTCTCACAACTACTCTTTGCTTCCTACCAGTAAGCCAATTTCTTACCCAAAGTAAAGTTTTTCCTCCTATTCCAATGTCAGCTAACTTGCTGAGAAGAGCAACATGCGGTACCTTGTCAAAAGCTTTTTGAAAATCAATATAAACAACATCCACACATTTTTTGTTATCTAAAGCTGAGGTAACCTTGTCGTAGAAATGCAATAGATTAGTAGTACAGGATTTACCTTTCCTGAAACCATACTGCAAACTAGTCAACAGACTATTAGTCTCTAAGAACATCATGATCTTAATTTTGATCAAAGTTTCGAAAATCTTACAAATCACCGAAGTCAAACTTACAGGTCTATAATTCCCAGCAATACCTTTAGACCCCTTCTTGAAGAGTGGCGTTATGTTAGCCAGCTTCCAGTCCTCTGGCACCGTCCCCGAGTTATAAGAAGCATTGAAAATAATCAAAATAACATCCACTAATTCCTCTGCACATTCTACTAAAATTTTTGGATAAATATTATCTGGTCCCGGAGCTTTAGTTGCTTTAATCTTTTTCAAATGAAATAAAACCTCCTCCCTGGAAAATACAAAATCCTCAAGCTGTATAATAGCTTGTGTCTTGTTAGTGTCAACTGTTGAGATACAGTTATCGTTAAACACACTGGAAAAAAAGTTATTTAGAACATTTGCAATATCCCTATCGTTTTGGATTAAATTTCCATACTCATCAACCAAAGGCCCAATTTGACTGTTTCGAGCTTTCCCAGAATTAGCGTAAGCAAAAAACCTCTTAGGATTCCCATCAATGTCATCTGCCAGCCTTTGCTCCAATTCCCTTTTCTGAATCCGTACCAAATACTTAAAATTTCGCCTTGCCTTACTATACTGGAGTCTCTCTGCACTCTGACCAGTTTCTTTAAACTTACGAAAAGTGGCTTGCTTATAATTAAGAGCTTCTTTCGTCTCCCTGGAGAACCACATGGGCCAAATTTTGGTACTAACACCTTTTCTCCTAAATGGAACATAGTCCCCAACGGTTTTAGCAAGTTTATCCTTAAATTCCGTCCATTGCTGATCTACGTCGCTATTTTCCAACCCTGACGAAAAAACCTCTTTCAAGCTCTGCCTAAGTGCAACAAAATCGGTGTTTCTGAAATTGGGCACAAACCTAAAATTATCATCTTTGCACACTTCAAATTTAACCCGGAACCTAATGCTGTTATGATCACTATCTCCAATATGCTCCCCTACACTCAACCCCTGAACAAAACTACCTATGTCACAAAAAACTAGATCCAAAATTGCCTCCTCTCGAGTTCCCTGAGTTAAAACTTGATCCACGCTACAGATAGATTCTGTAGCGTGCTTCGTCCTGGTTGGACTCGGGCATTTCAGAGAAATTTATTACTTGACTCTCAGATTTTAAATAATATTCATTTTCATTTTCAGAGTTACCAGACACCAGAAGCTGATTGGATGCAGGAACGGATATGTTAAATATTACATACTCTGAAATGTACTTTTAAAGGTTCTTTTTATTTTCAGGAATGGCTATGACACGAAACCACTGGTTTGGTACATAGTGATTTTTTCATAAGCGAAGGAGACTTTCCTGAACTTCTGGTTTTTAGCCTACTTTCCCAGTAAAAGTCAGAAAAAGAAGAAAAAAGCATGAAAGAAGGCTTAATGCATCTTAAAAATATCGTGAAAAACAAAAAAAAGTCAAAAATAAATAAAATAATTAAATAAATATTGAAAAATTAAAAATTGGAAAGTAGGGTATTGAGATGGGGAAAAATGTCTGTCGGTCTGTCTGTCTGTCGGTCTGTCTGTCCCCCCCCCCCTAATAACTTTTGAATGAATAGTCCGATTCGAACAAACTTTTTTTTGTTCGAAAGATCTCGGCGAGGACACTTCATTCCCATATTTCACTTTTTGATTTGAACTATTTTTTGTTCAATTTTGAACAGTTCAAAAAAACTTAACATTAGCGCCTACGGGGAAATTCAAAGCAATTCCGAACTTTGAGGCGAATTTGCTTCAAACAAACTTTGTAGGAAAAAGCTTTTGATAAAAAACTTGTATATAAGATATCTTTTTGATTTGAACAATTTTCCGTTCAATTTTGAACAGTTCAAATCCCTTAACATTAGCGCCTACGGGGAAACTGAAAGTCAATGTAGATTCCGTACTTGAAGGCGGATTTACTTCAAACAAACTTTGTTGGAAATAGCTCTTGACGACCTACTCCCGACTCCGACTCCGAAAATTTAGGGGGACCTGACACCGACTCTGACTCCTGTTCCCGACAATTAATCGGACTCCGACTCCCCGACTTCGACTCTGACTTCGTAGCTTTGGCAAACATTTATACACGGAGGACAAATGACTGACTCCGATTCTTGGATATTCGACTTCGACTCTTTTATCCCAAAATGAGATTGACTCCGACTCCGACTCCGCTGCTGTGGTT
The DNA here is from genome assembly GCF_026930045.1 of Uloborus diversus. NCBI lineage: Eukaryota > Metazoa > Arthropoda > Arachnida > Araneae > Uloboridae > Uloborus > Uloborus diversus. The sequence continues at coordinate 42,361 of NW_026558928.1, forward strand.
TTAACTGTGAAATAATTATTGTTGATATGATTTGTTTTTATTTTCATGCTAAAGTTTTAATTTAGGTATTTAGTTTTCGGTGAATAAACTCGAAAAATATGCGCAGACGATTTTTTTTTTTTTTTTTGACAATGAAAATTATTTCTTTAAGTTGACATTTTATTGTTTTTTTTTATTTTGGTAAGTGCATTAATTCGTTTAAAAAATTATTTTTGGCAACAGGGGAAAAAGAAACGACTTTTTTTTTATACGATGTATTTATTTTAATGAACTTATTATTATTATTTTTTCGTTTTGAAAGCTGTTAAAAATTTTTTTTTAATGGAAAGAAGTGTATTAGCTGCTTTGTTTAAAAGGTGCTGCTATTTTATTTGTTCGTTTTTTTGAAGAAAAGTAAGGAATATTTTATTCCTAGAAATCAGCTTAAAATATTTAAAAAAATATGTTTGAAAAAATTTGCGATTTTAGCTATTTTTGAGAATATTGATCAGGTACTAGAAAGTAGTATGGGTATACGGGAAAGTAGGCTCGTCTAGTTCTAGACGGAACTTCTTGTTAAGTTATGAAAACGACAGTGAGATGTACCGATCGTGTTTAAGGTCCACTCGTGTAATTTGACTATTGAAGAGAAAATTTTATTATTTTTTATTTGGAGACCTGCAAAATCTTTGCTGCATTTGAAAGTAGTGTTTGGGACATTATTGACCAGAGTCATTCCATTGATAACTTGAACTTTGTTCTTAAAACAGGGTGCTTCTTCTAGAGTTTTGCTGCAAGAAATATCATTTTCAATTACATTCACGAAATCGGACCTCGCGCTTTGCTTCAGTGAACCATTCTGATGAACCTAACCTAGCACTGGGCTTATTGTATGGGAATGATTTTTAGCTGTACTAATATCACTTTTGAGCTAACGTTTCCCCCAAGTTAAATGTTTTTTTTTTTTTTGGTTTTCTTTTGCTGTTTTGCAGTTGCTATTGAAGACATTGCCATTTCAGGACTTCTCTGGATAAGAGACTATTCACATTTTCTTTAACGTTCCACTGAAATTTTGATGCTGCTTATGTGGTAATAGCCTCGCTCACTATGTTTCATAACTCAGATGTAAAATCTGCAAAATGGTTATCCTGATAGTTGATCCTTTCCGTAACTACTTCGTACTTGCAAACTTGCATGTTTTAATTTTTTAAAAAGTGCCATTGTGACCAATACTAAGCAGCTATAATGCGTTAAAGGTAAATAATTAAGTAATTACTTAACTGGGACATTGTTTTGATAATATTACGAAATAAAACCGCCAAAACAGGAGAGCCACAAAATTTACTTTGGTTTATGTCGAATCTTCAAGGTACATTCCGCAAACTTTTTTTTTTTTTTTTGTGAATTACCTCAAATGCTTTTTGAGCTTGCTTTTATTTCACTTTTCAACGCTTTGATAGTAATTAAGTAATTTTAAACAAATTGGATAATGATGTTTCAGATTTTATTGGTTCCCTAAACAGTTAAATAACTTTGATAATTTGAAAAAAAAAAATGCGTATTTTATTCAAAATTTTTGCTCGTTTGCGAAAAATAAAATTTTACTCAGAAACTAACAAAGATATGATCATAGTTATATGTAGCTTTTTATGAAGCCCTTGTTTTGTTGCGTCCATTGCCACTTTTTTCAGTGTTTTATTTCAAATAGTTCGCGAGTTATGAATGTTTTAGCAAACGGCTCCCCCCCTGCTTTCCCCCTCCCCCGGGGTGGCGACCACCCAGGGGGGCAACGACATGTGGTTTCATAATCACTATAGTGCCTGTGACGTTAATCAGAAATCATTTTGCGTCAGGTTTTCCATGCATGCTCAAAACCCCCTTCCGATCCTGAACTATACTGCAAATCGTGTTCGAGCATGCTACTGTTATTTTGTTTTTCAACGCGTTAACAGTACTTAAATAGTTTTAACAAACTGAATAATGATATTTAGGACTTTATTTGAAAAAAAAATCAAACAATTTTGATTTGGAATTTATTTTGGTCAAAAAAGTTTGTTTTGCGCATTTTATTCCAAAATTTTTCTTCTTTGCGAAAAATGGAATTTTACTCAGAAACCAACAAAGATAGGTCCATAATCATATTTAGCTTTTATGAAGCCCTTGTTTTGTTGCGTCCATTGCCACTTCTTTCAGTGTTTTATTTCAAATAGTTCGCGAGTTATGAGTGTTTTAGCAAACGGCTCCCCCACTGCTTTCCCCCTCCCCCGGGGTTGTCGACCACCCAGGGGGGCGACGACATGTGGTTTCATAATCACCATCGTGCCTGTAACAATAATCAGAAATAATATTGCGTCAGCCTTTCCATGCATGCTCAACCCCCTTCTGATCCCGGTCTAATAAGATTTTAAAAAAGAACAAATATTTTTTTCGCTTTTAGCGCATATTTTTTTAGTGTTTAGTGAATAATTTAAGTATTTTTAGTGCATATGCATGCATTTTTTCATGATTTTTTAGTGCACATCATTCGGGCTCTAATCATTTTCCTTGTCTTTTTTTCCTGTAAAACTTAGTGAGAGTTATTTTTCTTCCCTATTTGCAATTTTTATTTTATTACATGTTATTGTCAGAATTGAAAGACACTTTAATGAAACAAAATTTGACTTCAGAAGGAAAATTCAATGAATATTTGTTTCTGCAAATGTGCTTAATTTTAAATAATTTTTATTGCATGATATTCATGCTTCGTTGCGTGTTTTATAAATTTAAAAGTTTCTTTTGCATTTGTAGTGTGACGAAGAGACGTCAATATGAAACTTGATGATATTTTTCTCGCTTAGAGTGATTTTGTGTATATTTTAATGATTATGAAATATTTTCATTACTTTTTTTTTTTCATATTAACAGTATACTGTCAGTCTTTTGATCTGTTACATTCTTGGGAACGATAATGAATTATGAGTGTTTTTTGAAAATCATATCATCCTGCCCGTAGACATTTAGGGATTTATTTGAGGAGGGGCGGGCAAGCCAAACATGAAGGTAACTTCATAAATTGAAATTATAAAATTTTAGAGTTATTAATTTTGAATTTTTTTCTTGGGAGGGGGGGATTGCTTGTCCGACTCCTTAAATACGTCCTTCACCCCTCCAAACTTTCAAAGTGCCCCCCCCCCCCACCCGAAGCAAAAAGTCTGAAAGAAACACTGTTTTAAAAAATGTAGTCGCCTGTAATCCCACAATACTTGCTTTAGTTATTTGGAGAATTTTCAATTATTGTGGGTTCTTGATGCTATTTAAAATGTTACCAAATTGCAGTAATCGTTTTGGGATACCTTGGAGAATGCTCCTTCTCCCTTCCCTACTTAGTAAAACTCACTAATTTTCGTCAAAGAGATATTATCACCAAATGCTGAGATACTTTTGAATACGACAAAATGATGGCAAACATTTTCATCCGAAATGTTTCCAAAACACTGTCTGATCACGGATTGTATGGAAAGGCAAGCATCCGTTTTACAGGCAGAATGGACGTATTTATTCGTTTTCAGGGATGTCAGCTTTTACAGATGACTCGTCTTAACTGGAATTTTGCCAGTTCCATATACAATCCGTGGTTAGACTTTTTTTTGTAAGTACTAAAATTTGGCGATTGTTTGAAATTGAGACATACTAATGGAGTTGCATAGAGACTAACTAATGGAAGATTTTGGGCTTTTTATAGATTTGCTTAATTTAGTTGGTGGATTATTTTACATTTAACAAAAGTTGTAAAGATTTTCTTTTAATGGCGATATTTTAGTTATATGGTGAAACCCGAGAAACATTATTGGGAACGGAATGTAATTCTATAGGTGGTTCTATAAACCGGATAAAAAAGAAACCATCTTCTCTGCTACAATGTTCTGCTACGGAATCTAGCTAGCAATCAATCATTACTTTTTTATTTTATTTTTTTTTAGTGATATTCTTGCCATGTTTTTATATTTTGGGTTTGGTTTGTGAGGATGAGGTCATTCTTAATGCATTAATTATGAATGAACTGTAGATTTATGGGTTTTCTTTTCACACTTTAATTTGTAGTATTGGTGTTCGTTGCACGTCCATTCTTTGACTCTTTACTGTTTACAATCATTTCAAATCTTTTTCCATTTCTAATTTTAACTTTGATCTATTGTCTACTACTTTCCCTTGGTCACTGTTGGTGTTTATTTCTACACAGGAAGATTGCATATTGTTATTTGCTCTGATTGATCTAATTGTTCCCGTGCCGATAAATACCAAGTTTCCTTTAAAAATGTAGCTAAAACATACTTAAATCATAGCAGATTGTAGCAATTTATCAATATGTACTACACAGGGTCAGTTTCCCGGGTGGCTTTCGTATCTCACATTCTCATTTGGATGACTAGGCTGATCGTAAGTAGTTTGAGTGACATGACAAGTTTTCTTATGATGCCTGTTTGAGATTTATCAGAAAGATTAACAGTTAAACAAGAGTTTCTACAAATATAATAACTTCAGAACTTCCTATTTTCTTTCAATAAGTTAAAATACACGACCCCAGCAGCACAACAATTTTGGCCAATATCGGTCGAGTATTGGCCAAACCTGGCGTGCGTCGTCGTATGTCGGACGATTTTACTCGATTTTGACCAATACTGGGCAGTATTGGCATCCCAATACTGAAAAAGTGAAAAGGCTTTACAAAACGCTTTTTAAAAGGAAATTTTGTGTTTAACATAAAGGTAGAACTGTTTTAAGACTTTTCCCAGTAGTTTTGGCATTTGAAACTCCTGATTAAAGAAACTGACAGACTCGCTATTGGCCGATCTAATCCAATACTGTATAGACTTGGCCAACTGATACTGACCAAAACAGAAAAAGTTAACCAACGGTTACGTTTCAGGACATTTCGTAATTTCCTCCCAAAAGAATAACATGAATAATAGACATTTTGACGAAATGTAGCACTGCAAAAATATATTTGTTGGTTACTTTCAGTTTCCAATTACGTTGTTCAAAAACAGCGCCAGCTGAAAAAATTGCCAAATGCCTCAGCTATTGAAATTTTTCCGCAAAAATTTGACGAGATTTGAAATACATTTTAATGAAATCCTTGTTCAACAATGACCGTAATCAATAATGAATTTTCATTTGAAGGGTTATTATCTACATTTTGGCATGAAATTCGCGGAAAACAATTATAAATTACATTCTAAGTACCTTGGAACATTGGAAAAAAATTTAATCTGATGCAGAAAAATCAGGGGCTTCTTATTCCAGCGCTCGAATACGCTCCCTTGCAGTGATTTACAAAATTAACACTAGAACGACTGACATTTTCTGTATACCTAGAAAGACTGAATGGGCCAGTGTGACTCTTACCCATTTTTGGAGTGAATTCTTTTAAAAATTCTTCCTGAGAGAGTCCACATGCCTGATACACCTTCTTTCATGACTAAATAAAAGCTGAGTATTTAATTATTTTTAGTTTTTCTCTCTGTACTGGGCAAAAGGTTGAATTAGTTTTCCTTTCTAAGAGCAATGGCCACCGTTAGGATGGTAAGCAGTCGGTACTGTTTATAGCATTTGGATATCCAACCGGCTGCATAAAGAGGAAGTTACAGGTTAAACTAGATGGAATGGCATTTTTTTCTATGCTACAACAGTTAGGAGAAAGGAAAAAAATAAATTTTTTAATTGTCAAAATGCTTAGAGGCCACTGTGGCCCCTCCCGTCTTTCTAGGTATAAAGATCAATATTAACAGTACTATGGGGCGAATGATTAAATGATTAAACAAGCATTCAAATAGTATCATATAATGAAAAGTCAGAAAATTCCATTTAGTTCCGTTAGATATTATCCGAGTTATTAAACAACAAACTACGCGAGGGGCCACATAGGCCCCTCCGTCTTTCTAGTGTTAAAGAAAAAGATAAAACATTGCGCTTCACGTGTGTCTGTTGGTAAACATAGGCAGTTTGTTAAGAGTATTTATTAACGCATTTGATGTGTCTTAGATTGCTTTCAGCAACAGAAATTGTTTCATCCCTTAATGGTATTCTCGAGCTTCTCCAAATAATGTTAGTTTTCATTATTTCCCTACAAAAAGTGAGTTGATTGCCGTAAATGGCAAAAGCGTGAACACTAGAAAACTCTGGAGTAACAAACTTTGCATTTGCATTAAATTATCAACGAATATGCTAGTCAACTCGATGCATTTTTTTTTTTTTTTTTCGAGCAATCACATTGCTTATTGTTCTCATTTGACTGTTTTGAATTCCTATGATTTTATTTTCCCCCCGCCTCCCTCTGCAGCACCACCGTCGACCGGCCCCTCCCGATGTTGCTCCTCTAGAGAAAGCCCAGGTTGCGTCAATATCCTACAAACACACGCGCATACATACACACACACATACACACCTACACACACACTCATGCCTGCACACAGACACAAACACACACGTGATTGCGAAAAACATAATTTGAATTCCAAATGTCAAAATTCAAATTAATTTTTAAACTTTTTTTTTTTTTTGGAAAGAGGATAACGTTATACCAGGTAAATTTGATTTATTGTTTTGTGTAAATTAGTAATGTGTTTTTTTTTTTTTTTTTTTTAAATCTTAAGCTCTTAAGCTCGAAAGAAGGATTTGATAACATTAGCAGAAGAATAGAAGAATTAGGGCTTTCATCTCCGCCTAGTTTAAAAATTATTAATTTATCTAACCTTATTTTACCGCAGCATTCAGTTGGAATGGACTGCATGCAAAATATTTTCTCGAATATATTATCGTAGAAAGAAATGAAAAGTGTTTAACGCTGAGAATTTTCATCGGCAAAATAGTGCACCAACTTTATTTTATTGCTTACATTATCAGCTGAAGAGTTTTTCTAAAAATTTGTTTAGGGTTATAGTTTTAGTATTGTGCGAGGTGCGAGTTAAGAACCCTTGGCGAGATTTTGCAAGTCAGTTTTAAACCATTTTAATGTTTTATCATGTGTGGATTAAAATGGTAGAAAGATTACAGAATTCGATAAGTTTAAAGAAGTAATGCAAGATTAATTAAAAAGAAAACTACCACTATGTATCCGTGAGAATTTTATTGATGTTGCATGACAGAATTAAATCATAATTCAGAAGTTGGAGGAAACATACCAAACAGAAAAAATTAAAATTAACCGATTCGGCAGTTTGAGAAATAACTCATCAGCTACAAATGTAGAACAAATAGCGCTAGCCAAACAAGACAAAGAAGTATCATCTTCCTCTTTTTATAACACTGAACAAAGGTTTTGTTACATGAAATATTTAGTGTTCTTATGGCCACAATGAAAATGTAGTTCCATCAGGAATTCATAAATATTGAATTCAACATCGTGGAAATAGCTGCTTCCGAACAACCAACTACATGTTTTGCATTAATTTCTAACGTTTAGTAATGCTTCTTGAATTCTTATTTCTTTCGACTCGGACCAGAATATCCACAAGACTTCAAAAATTAGTTTAAAAAGAATAAAACAAAAAAGTCATGCGTACAAAAAAAAAATTACTAGGCTTACTGGCATTTTCTACGCCACGGCGTGCATTTGTTTTACCTTTTTCATCCGCCATTAGACGGTGACTGCAGTGTCCCCTATAGTTTGTTGAAGTTGCGAATTGATATTTAATTCTAAGTTTTGCGAGCATATTTCGTCCTCGTATTAGTGGGTTTGTGCTTAAATATTGATTAAAATAGAAATAAACTAATAATTTATAGTTAATTAATTAATTTGATTATAGAATATTTTGTGATCGCGTCTGAGGTCGCATGCCAAATTTCAAAAGAATCCGATTGCAGGAAGTGGGCGAAATTTGAACTGCAAGATACATACAGTCGAGTCCCGACTTACGCGAGGGATGCGTTCCCTTCGCGTAAGTTGAAATTTCGCGCTGTGGAAAAGAGCATTTGTAAAAACTTTTATAAACATACCCACACGATTAAAGACACTTGTAAACACCATCTCAAACTGTTAAAAACCATTTCTTAACTATACATTACTGTTTCTTAAATAAAAAAACCTAATTTTTATTTATTGTATTTCTTTTAACTTTCTTTTTAACATAAAAAACTGCTATGAGGCAAAAAATCAATGATCAATGGGAAAGGAAGACGTAAATAAACCACAACGGAACGTACATTATGTAGTAAGAAAAACAAATGCACTATAGTTGTTGAAACTTTCTCTTTTTCCTTCTATCTTCACAAACTTGAAATGAAACAGCGCTCTTAGGTGTCATTATATTTCATAAACTTTCCTATATAGAATGAAAAAATTAATTGGAAAATGAGGAGTAGTTATTTGTATAAGCGATGTTTAGACTAGTACGGTGTGGGAATTTCCGCTCTCAGTGATACCAAAGGGATGAAGGTCTATTCAAGAAAAAACCGCGATTCCCTTCGGAAAATTTTTGTGTTGCGGTTGAAGAATTCGCGTTAGGAGTAAAATTCTTTACCAGGGAAAATCTCGCGTTATAGCCATTTCACGTAAGTCGGATCGCGTTGTAGCGGGAGTCGACTGTACATACATACATACATACAGGTGAGGCTAATAAAAAACGTGTTAAAAAGAATGACAAGCAGCTCTCTCCGGAAAAGTTTCGAAATTGACATCCTAAAAACGCTACTTCGGTGATATAAGAAAAATGGGATGAGAGTATGTTATTCACTCCCAAATTTTTTTTTTTTCGAAATTGGAGTCAATTTTAGGCTATCTAAGGGAAGGAAATATATGAGCACTCATATGTGTAACTTATGTAATTTTAGAGGGGAGCGAAGAAAATTTATATGTTTCAAGGCTTTAATAAGAAAAAAAATAAAAACTTTTACCCGGTTCTTGTTTTGCTTGAAAGTAACAAAAGAAAGTTATAGATTCCCGAAAAGTTTCTGTTTTGAAATTCGACGGACTTTTAATCGTTTTAAGGGAATTCATATTTCTGATCTCTTCAAAAGACAGATGGAAAATTGATATTCAAAATACATTGTCATAATTTTGAAAGCAAAACCAATGTAGATCAAAATTAGAAAAAAAAAAAATAAAGTAAAGGCCCCTATGACCCTCCTTTTGTACCTGCCCCTATGTGTGGGCGCTCCCGCTCTCCCTTGGAAAATTTTAAATTGAAGTCTTGAAAATGCATTTTTAAGCTACTTTCAGTCACGCTACTGGAAAAGAGAGAGAGAGAGAGTTAGAGGATTGAGAACACGGCAATTTTTCGACATAGAGGTCTACCAATGCTATTTTATAAGTTTATCTGTGGTGAATGGGACGAGGTGTGGGAGATTCGTTGTTTCTCAACTAAAACACATTTTTAAGCGGTTTTTCGCGATGGTGGACAATCGGGAGGAAGGTGTGTTGGGGGAGGGGAGGAGAAGGGATCCCATTCGGTAATTGATTGATATAGCCTTCGCTTTGACTACGCGTTTGGCTAATTTATGAGAGAAAAAGCGGATAAGTGGCTCTATTCCAAAATGTTTCCGGGTTAAAATCCAATACATGTGACTCCAAGTTTTCTTTCGTGACATTAGAGAAGACTATTGGGATCAGGGAAGGGAGGCATATTTAATATCCTGAATGCAGATGATTTTTCGGTTCAAACTGTGCAGTTGGGAAAGAGGGCGACTATATCGAGCGGTCAATTTTTTCCCATGGTTCATGGTATTCCGAAACCATCTTAATATATAAAAATCTTCTGTGCGGAAATTTGTCACCATAAGGCTTTTAAACGGCTGGACCGATTTTGATAAAAAAAAATTGTGTGTAATTAAGTTGTGGCAAGCATGGTTTCGAAACGCGATGGATCGAATCAGAAACGTTTCTGTTAATTAATTAATTAATTAAAACATTGGATGGTTATATCTCCCAAGTGATGAATATTTATTTTACCTATTGTTAAGCGAGAATTCAAATAAATATTTAACCTGTTGCCAAAGGACAATAAGAAAGCCAGCTCTGTTTTTTGTAATGAAATTTCCTACTGTGATATGTCAATTAAGAATAGATAAAACGTAGCGAGAGAGAGTGAAGCCTAAATTTCTTGAAACAACGATTTTAGGTCCCGTGATATACTATTCGCAACTCCAACGAACTATAGGGGGCACTGAAGTCACTGTCTAATGGCGGACTTGAAAACTAAAAACAAACGCACATGGTAACGAAGAAAATGCTAAAAGTGTTGTGATTTTTGTTCGTACGTATGATTTTTTCGCTTTATTCTTTTTAAATTAATTTTCAAAGTCTTGTGGATATTCTGGCCCACGTAGAAAGAAATGAGAATTCAAGAAGCATTACTAAACGTCAAATATTAATGCAAACTACGTAGTTCGTAGTTCTAAGCAGCTATTTCCACGATGTTGAATTCGATATTCATCAATTCTTGATAAAACTAAATAATAATTGTGACCTGACAAGAATAACAATTAATGCTAGAAAATTCAATATGACATTACAAATTATTATCTAAAGAAGATGATACTTTTTTGCCTTGCTTGGCTAGCGCTTATTGTTTTCCATTTGTAGCTGAGTTATTTCTCTCGAATTCCCGAATCGGTTAATTTAAAATTTTTCTGTTTCGATTTTTCTAATTTCTGAGTTACGATTTAATTGTGTCATGTTATGCAAATCATCAACAAAAATCTCACGGATATATGGTGGTAGTTTTCTTTTCAGTTGATTGACCATTATTTCTTTTCACTTATCGAAATTCTGTAATCTTACTACCATTTTATTCCACTCATGATAAAAATTAAAAATGGTTTAACTAAAAACGCGAAATCTCGCCAAGACTACTTTGCTCGCACTATACTAAAACTATAACCCTAAACAAATTTGGCGAAACCTTTCAGCTGAGAATAAAAGGAATAAAGTAAATTCTTTCTCGGTTATTCATTTTGTTCTACGATAATATATTCAAGAAAATATTTTGCATACTGTCCATTCCAACTAAATGCTGCTGTAAAATATGATAAGTTTAATTAATTTAAGATTAAAAAAAACTCCCATATTCTTACAAATTCATACAAAACAATAAAATTTTTTACCTTGTATAACGTTATCCAAGTTTGTTAATCCAGAATTTTCGCTTTCACCAATTATTAAGGAAATAATGAAAACTAACATTATTTTGAGGAGCTCGAGAATACTACTAAGGGACGAATTAATTTCTGTAGCTGAAAGCAAACTAAGACACATCGATTGCGTTAATAAATACTCAGAACAAACTGCCTGTGTTTACGTCAACAGACACACATGGAACGCAACGTGGCAATGTTTTAGTTTCATTTGCAGTTTTGTAAATCACCGCAAGGTAGCGTATTCGATCGCTGGAGTTCCGAATTTTAAAGTTAAGTACTGGAAGAAATCGGGTTTGTTTCACCAAGGTTTCACTTGATACGCGTCTTATCAGGCTCAGTCATTTCAATTAAAATTGTAGTGTGAAACCAATCAATCAAACAAAAAACCTGGTCAGACTCCAGCGACATCTATTAGATTTTGTGGCAACTTTTAGCGTATAAACATCAGTTAAGTTTATTTTCTAAACAGAATAGGTATTCAAAATTGAGTTCAAAAAATTTGAGTGAATTTAAAAGCGGATTTTTTCGTCCTGAAGAAAAGTGTTTGAAAAGATATTTTAGACTGAAAATGGAAAAAATATGAAACTTTGTTTTCAAGAGAAATTAATTTTTGAAACAAAATTGCATGGATAGAAGCTCAGAAAGACGTTCATTTAGTTAAATCAATGTAAATTCCGTGTATGAAAAAATTTTTTGATAAATTATTCCAACTTTTCGAAACGAAGCATTTTCAAAATTGTTTGAGTAATGTAACTGCAAACTTTCAATAAATATAAATAGGAGTTGGCATTTATTGCAATTTATACATTAAATAACAATTTCAAACGAGCTTAAAAAGAAGTTTTCTGTTTGAAAACGTATGTGAATAAAATGTTTTGGATTTTTTTTTTGGGGGGGGGGAGGGGGCGTGATTGCCAATTAATAAAAAACAAATATTGGAAATTTGGTTCGGAATGAAATTATGCGTAATGTAACAAAATTAAACATAACGTCTTTTGGACGAAACCATACTGTCCATTAAACATATTAACTATGCTCAATAATTTGTAATCAAGAAAAAATATTTTTTTAGTTTTATTATGCAAAAGTTAATTACATATGCTTCATCCAACACAACTGATAAATATATTTATCAGTTAAAACAGAAAACAAATAAAAGTAGCGATTTTTTCTCATAATTATTACTGACCCAGGCAACGCCAGATGTTTTATTTAGTTGATAAATATATTTATGGAAACATTCAAAAAGTTTTTAGTAATTTTTTTTCTTACTTAAAAGTTTAATTCAAAATTAGTTATTTTTTAAGACATATTCTGAAAATGGTGAATAGTTCAATTTGATATCTTTATTTTTTTCACTATAGGAACTAATAAAATGCACAAAATATGCATAGAGATACAATTATTTTAAAGAAAATTATGTAGAAAACAATATTAAATAAAAATTTTGCCATGAAAACTGATCGTTAGTGTCGATCATTATACATTACAATTTGTATCACAAAGGAGTACGTTGTATGTTAAAGAACAAGAAATTTAAATTATTTAAAAGTACATTGAAACAATAATGAATTAGTTCACCAGGAAAAACATGCTGATAGAAATTTCAAAAAAGGAAAAGATGGCAGCTCAAATTTTTATGCATTGTGAGGAAATTCCAAGGGGAGAAACTTCGCCACATAAACTAATAATGCCGCAAAAAAAACATGAAAAGTTACAACTTTTAAATTATTTGTTAAAGATCTTTTTTTTTAAAGCCATTAAGTTGCATAAAAAATGACATTAAAATGAAAAAAAGAATATTTATTGGAAAATTAAACTAAGATATTTAGTAATCCGCCAAATCAAAACTAAACATTATTAGGAAGCAACACCGTTTCTGTAATCCAGACAAAGATTAATTAAAGTGAAAAATGATTTGCCAAATAAATGTATCAATTAATTAAACTAGTATGTTGTGGCCATCACGAAACTTTCTTCTATATTTTTCTTTTTTTTTTCTGATCCCTCCCCATGCTTGACGAGGAAGCAATATTCCCAACAAAAACAAAATGACACATGCAAAAACTTGACGACTATCCCAATGTCTGAATTATTGCGAAAGCAAAGCAAAGAGCGAAAATTGAAAGTTATTTTAAAAGCCTTGCTTGAATGAATTACAAATATTTTATTCGTTAACAAACATAAGATGGCAACAGTTAAAAATTTTAAATCATTGCGATAATATTTCCTATCATTTCCATACAATTAAAATCACGAGAAATACGCAGACGACAATCTATTACGATTTATCTTTCTTATTGTTGCATTAATAAAAATATTTTTATTCGAAAAAAAAAAAAAAAATCAACACCTCTTGGAGCGATCGGCGTCAAAATAGAACCAAAGCCTGTTTACATATGGATTCACATATATTCCAAATTTCAACCAGAACGTAGCATTACTTCTTGAGATAGGGCACTCAAAATGGAAAAAAAGAACGGGTGATTGCGCTACCCCCTTTTTAGCTGTTGACACAAAAAATAAAATCAGTTCTTATACCCACTAAGGGCTACTTGCCGATAAATTTTTCTTTCATTCCGTTCATTATTTCTTGAGATACAGCAGTCACAATTGACGACAAAAAACGTTCTATAGCTCAACCCCCGTTTGAGTTATTGACACCAAAATTGAATCAGCACCTGTTCCTGTTAATACCAACATATGGATCAAATTTTGTTTGATTCCGCCAGTTACTTCCTGAGGAATAGCAAGCACGCGTAACTCGAAAAACGTCCCATTGCTCCACCCCCCTTGGAGGAATTCGCGCCAAAAACTAATGGGCACACGTTCACATAGGGGCACATATGTGTACCAAATTTCGTTCGATTTCATGCGGTAGTTTTTGTTGTAGGGCGGCCACAAAAAACTGGTCACACACAGACGTGACACACATACACACACACATACACACACACATACACACACACATACAGACAGACAGACATTTTCCAAAAATGATCGAAATGGACTCAGCACACCTCAAAACGTTCGAATCCGTCAAAATTCGAAATTCGAAAATTTGCACGAATCCAATACTTTCTTCTATATATTAGATATAGAAGAAAGTAAAAACAGTAAAAGTTCCATCAAAGTATCAGAAGAACAAACATTGGCGGCAGCAATTTTAGCAATAGAAAAAGTTTTCGCCAATTTCACATGTTCCGCGAGGAGATAATTCCGCCATGATTTTAATGTGAATATTAAATGGCAAGAAATTTAATGCTGTCAAATTTTGTGACGACAAAGGATTACATATGTATATGTGCGTCACGATGCATTTCAAATCTTGGCGATTATTTTTCATTTTATTTGTTGCCCCCGTATTTGGTTTCTTGGTTTCAATAAAATGAAGCTTTTTTTATTGTCAAACATAGTTTGTTTAGCGGATTATTCTACATTTTACTGAAATGTCGTTACTTTTAATGTCGTTTCGTGTCTCGTTTCATTTAATGGGACGATTATGTAATGAAACTTTGAATGCTTTTTGATGATCTAATTTATTTATTTGTCGAAATAATATGCTATTTTTTCTTTTTCTTGGATTTTTGATCAAAACGAAGTAAAAGAATTTGCCAAATAAAAAACGAGCTTTTAAAATAACATCAGAAATTTCTCGTTAAAATATTTCGCCAAATCAATTTAAGTTCTCCATCATTATGTGACATAATCAGCTGAATAAGTTAACCGAGTCATAAATAGAAATTGAAAGTGTGTAAAGTTTTAAAATTAGAAAAAGGAGTAATCATAACATGCGAATGACGATGCAAGCTTTACTTTTTAATTTTCGCCGACGATGGTGTAGGTATAAGTTTTTTCATTTTTCGCCAAAGTAGAGAGAAAACTCACCAAGTCAATTGACTGGCCTATAGCGAAATAATGTCCAAGGAGAAAATATGTATTGCCCTCATACCGATATTGTGAAATAAAATGATTACTGTCAAAATCTTGGCGATTGTGCCATTAAATACCTCTTTTAAATATGCAGTAAAAGACAATATAATTTACAAACAGCAAGGATTCCTTCCTAGAAGAGTAATGTTAAACCGTTCTCGATATTAACTCACATTAAATGTCTCAAAAATTTTAGACGTAATCCCAGGGCCCGACTAACTAAACGTGAGGCCCAAGGCTCACAATGCTTTGAAGGCGCCCTTGTATTCATCACTTTCAGTCAAAGCGAAATAATGTTAAAATAATGTTTAACATTTATCCAAAAGAGGAATTTAATTATTTTTACAAAAATACATGATTTTTCATTGCAATGTATAATTTTTTAAAAAGATTTGGGCCCCTAAGGAAGAGGGGGGCCCAGGCCTAGGATGCCTGTGCGGTAATCAGGCCCTGCGTAATCCCAAAAAATGCAAATAGTATTTATTTAAATTAATTTAAAATAAGACATAAGCTTCAGGGATGAATCCGTATATTTTGCCAGAAGAGAAAGCCAATGAGAAATAGTTGAATATTGAGTTGGGATCAGCTTTACCTGAAAAGAAAAAAAAAAATTCCCCTGAAAAATAGAACTGATACGCCGCACAGTGGAGTATTTGACTGAAAATCCTGGCCAAAACTAGTTGGAAATTTTCACTCATCTGAAGGCAACTCCCTTCTGTGTGCTTGTGCGCTGTACGGCGTAGCTATTCCACTTAAAGACACGAAACTTTGTATACAAGTTGTCTGAAAGCCTGATGTTACAGTTTGAAGCTTGATTTTTTAAAATTTGAATTAGAAAATGAAATATTTAATGTTTTATCCACGGTCTAGACTTTTGCATGTTAACGACCGTAAAAACGATCCTAGTGAACGTAGAAAAAAAAACCAATGTATCACAAGATAGGAAAAATAATTTTCTTCGAAAATATGATTTGTTTGAAGTTCTAACGTAATTAACCGAATTTCTAGGAATTTACAAAGAGAGGTCACTTTTTCGACTTTTTTCAATTATTCAATCAATGTGAACTAAAATTCCTGCATCCGGTATTCTAATAATGGTATGGCTCTGAAACTTTTTAAGGAAATAATATAAACACCTGATCTTTATTTAAAGCAAAAACGGTGAAGTTATGTTGTTTCACTGATTTATAATGAATTTTTTTTCAATGAGTTGAAATAAAAATTTTCAATAATTTTCACTCGATCCGAAATGGTTGCAGCACTTGGCTGCTTGCCAAAAACGCTTTAACAAGTGATAAGTAAACATGTTTAATGTGAAGATAAGGCTATTTTTCCCCATCATTTTCGTCGAAGATGTGTAATTAAGAAGAAAAAAAATAAATAAAAATAAAAACGGTTAAAAAATCCTAGTGTTCTTTACAAAACACTAATTTGAAACAAAAAAAAAAAAATCAATGTTATTCTTTTCGTTCAGTTTCAATCATTAAAACCCTGAGTTAATCATGCACAAAAGAAATTGAAGACAAGGGTTTCGGGGTTACAAAGAACCTTTTTTCTATTGTAAAAGAAAAATGAACTCGGAAGTTAAAACTGTAAAAACACTCGAAAATGGATATTCAAAAGCTCTTTGTTTTTGAATTTTATATGTTGTACATATAGCCGTACCTTGGGTCGATCCTTAGTTTTACATAGCGTGATGTGTCCCACTAAAAATTGTGTGAACAAAAACTTGGAACTAAAATTTAATACAACTTCAATTTCACAATGAGTTGGTAAGATATCTTAAATGTGGATAGTTCGCTAGCGTTAGGAGAAAATTACAAATATACTACGTATAAGGGGGGAAAGACCCCCCCTCCCCCGGCACATTATTTGCAACGATAATCTGAAAAAAAATATAAATATTTATTTATTTTATTTAAAATCTTTCTCAATTTTAAGGAAGAGAAAATTTTCTTAGCGAGATCACAAAATTATTTAATTTATTGCCTCATTAACGTAAATGAGAAAATTAACATAATTAAACGCAAACACATGTTTTAGGGGTGCAATGAATTCCTTTATCGAAGCATAAAGCTAAGTATTTTCGAAACTAATTCAATGATTCTCATTCCATAGCTTAAACTTTTATACATTCATGAAGCGGTTTCTCGTAACCCTGAAACTCGTGTCTGAAATTTTATTGATGTTTATGCGCTTAAATATGTTGCTTTTTTCATTCAGTAGTACTTTTGATAACTTTTTACAAATTTATTAAATCTTTGTTGGTAATTTCAGTTTAAAATCATGACTTGTCACAAAACGATTGGATTATGCACTTTAAAAAAAAAAAAATCATTAAAAAAAAGGGCAGTTGTAGGCGGAAGATTTTTTTGCAGAAATTAGCACTAGAGACTTTGCCAAATACGATGTAACTTTCAAAACAGCCCGACCGAGCCCGATACCCATTTAAAAAGCTTTCTCTAGTTATAAATTAAGGCAAAAAGCCTTTAAAAATCTTTCGTACCAAGTTTTCTTTATTTTTTTTTACAAAAAGAAAATAAAAATATTTACTTTAATTTATAATTAGCACAAAGCCCTGACATTTCTTTATCCCGTAAATTGATTTGGGTCAATTCCATTCATTTATAAAGCCACAAAAAAATCTACATTGAAACGTAATAATTAAGCTGAAACGTGACAAAAAAGCGAAAATTCTTATAGAAATCTCATCTTTTACCGAGGCTATGAGCAATTGTACGTGACTCAGGTTTCCAAAACAGGTGCCGATCGATGCACCAGTTAGTCAACTATCATAGAATAAATTTTTATAAAAATTGGGTAAATTTTTAATTTTGGACTTTTGGCCAGGATTTTCAGTCAAATACTCCACTGTGCGCCGTTCCGGCATCAGTTCGCTCTGTACTATTCATTGGTTAACCATATCAATGAAATTTTACGTTAAAGATAGAAAAAACGTCCCTTTTAACAGCAGAAATAATACGTTAACTAATGTAAACAAAGGATCGCCCGGTTATACTACAGCGCACTCTTGCGGGAAAGTCGGCGCCTTTGATCTTTTGAAAAATGACTGAGCCTGATAAGACGCGCATCGAGTGAAGCCTTGGTTTCACTAACCAAAAGTACCGTACCTAGCAACATTTGTTTCTCTGCTCACAAATCCATCCGAGTTTTGGCATCAATGGCAATAATACTTTAAATATTATCAAACTAATCAGTACATTATTAAAGGAAAAGACGGTGGAATTTAAACACGAAACAAATTTTATTTTCGTCTAGATAAACTACAACAGGGTAGTTCTGTACACAAAAGATCAATGCAGTGGAAGATTTTTTTTAGCGGAAAGAACAAATTTGGCAATATATGAAGATCATTCAAGTACGCAGAGCAAGTGAGAATGATCAGCAAGAGAGCGGGATTTAAAAGTTTTCGTTCAAAAGATCGGACCGCTCATCGTCGGAGTTCGCTTCGCTCACTGGTGATCGGCTGAATTACAGTAACGTGGTGGCTTGGCGACTTTGGCCATAAACAACAGAGTTGTGGGATTATTTCTTTGCATTGGGTGCCGAGCACATTGGGCCTAATGTTCCAGGCAGCCAATAAGCTCGGCGCTCAATGTTCCCGGCATCCAATGTTCCTAGCGCCCAATCGATGGGACCCAATCTTCCCATTTCGTCGTAAGCTCATCTGTGCCAGGTGCAAAGACGCAACGTGCCGATGAACCGGCAAGCCAGCCCCCTTTGATCATAGAGACAAAAATTTACAGAAACTGATGCCCCTTGGCAGGTGGTAAAAGTATTTTTGAGGGGTGCCCCGTGCCCACTTAGAGAGAGGGGCGGGATCATCGCGCAGAGTGCGCCATCGGAATTTTTAGAGGGGAGTGCTTTTAGGGGTACGTTCCTCTTTTTTATTGGTGGGGGAGGGCTGCAGATTTGAGGGGATCTTCGCAGTATTGAAGGGGATGCGTCCTTGCTCTTAAATGTGGGGGAGGGGGGCGCCCTTGTATGTTTTATGGACAGAAGTCAGAAGTGGAAAAGTTGAGACTGTCCTGGAAATCTGATACCTTTAGCTAGACACTTTCATTAGGTAGGTATACGTAGAGTCCCTATATGAAAACGTAGTTTTCAGAGTTGCGACAACAGCTACGCTCGGAAAACACAACCGGTTACAGGGGGAAGATAGGGTTGCCGCCGAGCTGCAAGATTGGCTCCTTGTTCGCTTTTGAGTTTCGTTAAGGCACGCTAGCTGAAACGGGTTCTGAAGGATGTAAAAGCACGCGGATTCGAAAATGCATGCAGTCAATAAATGAAACGCTCGATTTTGATTCAAAATGGCCCTATGTTAGCAAAATTAAGAGCAGATTTTTTTTCTTAAACCTTATTCTCTTAATACGATCAATTTTAAATTAATCAAAAGATTCCGAGACAACGAAAATTATATTATAATAATTGATTCAAAATGAATGAAAGAATAAAGACTGATTAAGAAAATTAAAATAAATAAATAAGCAACAAATAATGAACATAAAAAATTGCTTGTTTTTGCTACATTAAATTAAGCTTTATAAAGATTTTTGAACATAGAAATATTTCTTGTATTGATATCAAAAGCATTACTTATTTTTTTTCTATAAAAGGAAAAATATACACTTTTCTGATTTAAATGGAAGAAAGTTTAGCATTTGCTTAAAAATTCCGAAAGGAAATATATTCCTAGGATGCCCACCTACGGGGGGGGGGGGGGCGATGGGTGCTGTTAGGGGTGTGGCACCCATGTATATGCAAGGGAAAGTTTGAAAGAGTAATAAAAGAAATATGTAGAAGCTTAAAACAAGGTATCCTACCCAGGCCAGGATCTATACATTTTAGGCCTCCCTGCACCAAAATCTGTATAGACCCTCCCCAGGGGCCATCAGTGTATATTTGTAACGTTAAATAAGTCTTAGTGCTAGGTTTTTTCAATTTTTTTCTTTAATTTCAGAGGCCGTTGGACCCCTTAAGACGTGGGGCACCCCACACTGCGGGGATCCTATCTTGCCCCAACCCACTCCAAAAAAAAAAAAAAAGAGATGAAGAACCTCTGAATATTTTAATGGTTTAGTGGGCACACCTAGTTAATAGATTAATTTGTATAAAGTTGAAAACTGAAATTATATTAATCAGAGGTCATTTTTATTTGAAACTAGATGCAGATAGAAATATTCAGAAATAAATTGGGAAGTTAAGGAGGGGGGGGGGTGTATTTTGACATATTTTTTCAACATTCTTATATGCATAAGAAACAGATGTCTCCATTATTTTATATTTATTTCTTGAAAGTACACTATCTATTATTTAAAATTTTCAACAATATTTTTATACCAAAACAATACTAGAATGAAAGGTAGTTAGATAGTAGACATTTTTTTAATGAAACAAAATTAAAACAATTCAGAGCACCAAAAAAGGACTTGTACTTATTTTGAATTTTACGACAAAGCAAAAACTAAAAATTGAAAACAATTTAGCATGAGGAAAACTCATTTATTTCATGCAAGTTTTCAGATCAATAGCATGATCTTATTGTTGTAATCTTGTTGTTGTTGTAAACAACATAGATCTCTGTGGTTCAATTTAATTTTTGGTGTTATTGTATCTATAAACTTTATTTAAAACACAAAATTTTCAGCATTTTCATTCGAAAAAGAAAACATTAGTTTAATTAAAAACTTCAGTCACTAATGGGTTAATCTTCAAAAAGTGCAACTTTGCTGTCACATGCCTTTTACAGTTAAAACAAAGGAATAATTTATTATTTTTTAATTTCAGCAAAAATATATCCATTTAAATCTGCCGACAGTTTTTTTTTTGTAATAATTTTTATTTATTTATTTTATTTTATTTTTTTTGGTTCGCAGCATGTGAATTCTCACCTCCATGTGTTAGAATTTAATTGATTCAAAATAAATAAAGAGATAAAAAAAGGTAAGAAAATGAAAATAAATAAATGAACGACAGATAATGCACATTAGAAATTGCTTGTTTTTGTTTCGGAAAGGCAAACGTTGTAAAGAGTTTTAAATCTAAAAATATTTCCTGTAACCATCTAAAATGCAATATCACGAATTAAAATGGTTTGCTATTAAAAAAAATGCTAATTAAAATTGCATGTTTAAGTTTACGCTGTACAATTTTCTGATTTAAATGTGATTAAGTTAAACATTAAATTAAAAATTTGAAAGAAAAATATGCAAAGGAAAATTTGAAAGCTCAATACTAGAAATAGGTAGATGGTCAAAACGAGGTAACAGCTCCCCCCCCCCCCCAAAAAAAAAAGAAAGAAAGAATACCAAGAACCTCTAAATATTTTAGTGGTTCAGTAGGCACTCTTGGTTAAAATATTATTTTGAATAAAGTTGAAAATTATTACTTTAATTTGATGTAGATAGAAATATTCAGAAATATATTGAGGAGTTGAGGGGGTGTAATTTGAAACATGACTTATTTTCAACTCATATGAATAAGAAACAAATGTATCTATCGTTATTTATTTATTTCTCTGCATCACATCATGCATCTATTACTTACATTTTGAACAATATTTTCAAATCAAAACAATATTATAAAGAAAAGAAAGTAGACAGTTTCTAAATGAAACAAAGAAAAAAAAAATCATTCCCAGCACCAGTAGAGGACTTGTACTTATTTTCAATGTTTGTGGAAAAGCAATGTTTACATTTAATTTTGACAGAGATTTTAAATACAACTTAGCATGAAGAAAACTCATTCATTCCATACTAACAGTTCAGGTCATTACCACATAAAGATTACAACAAAAGTCTCTAATGTTCAATTTATTTTTTGATGTGGTTACATCTGTAAACTTTAATACAAATATAGAATTTCTAACATTTTTACACACACACACACACAAAAAAAAAAAAAAAAAAAAAGAGAGAGAGAGAGAAAACAGAGACATTTTTCTCAATGAGGCAATTAAAATCAAATTCAGGGTACCAAAACAGAATTTGTAGTTTTTATAGATTTTGGGGCAAACTGTTATTGTCAATAACTGCTTAAGTAACAAAATAAGCAAAGATTAATCTTTGTGTTTTCTGAAATGCAACGTAACTTTAAAATATTTACATGTTCAAAATGTGGTTATTATTATCAAATTTTTAAAAATTCTTTACTCCAAAGTATCATTTCCTAAAACTAATAACTATGGACAAAACACAAGTTTAATCAAAAATTTCAGTTGTTTATAAGCATAGAAAAATAAAGAAAATAAATTTTGTTATAGGCTTTACTCCCATCTACTCAATTAGGGAGTTTCGATTAGACAGGGCAAAATATACTGATGCTTGTAATTTATTTTCTTTTATACTATTTGTGAAGTGAATGTTTGTGAAAAAAAAAAAAAAACCCTTGATTGAAATAAATTGAATTTTTGTTCAGATTTTTTCATATAGATTGCAATTCCATTCATTACCCTGTATCATGGATGGATGAACATGACCTACATTCCAACATGCTGAAAAATGCTTCCAGAATTTAGTCAGAAACAGAGAAGGTGCATTGACAGTCGGAAGTGGACTAAGATAACAGTTGCTACCTATCCTTTCCAAAATTGGAGTTATTTACAGTTATTCAAATCCTGTCCTGTAGTTTAAGTGGGGAGAAAAATCTCTTCTTGAGAGGGGGGGGGGGGATTTCTGGATAACTACACAAAGAGAATAAGCATCAATGAACTGTTCATTTAATGCTGAAATAAACAAACCTAAATATATCTTTCATAATTTTATGTATACCTAAATTTTTTAGACTTGCATTGAATACCGAAAAATTTATTAAAAATCTAAATTGAAAACAATATTTTTACATGACAAACAAGCATAAACCTTAATGCATTTGTTTTACAAAACAAATTCAAAACTCTAAATTTAGAGACTCAAAACAGAATTCCAGCTATTTCTCAATTTCTGTTGCAAAATCATTGTTTGTTTTACCTCTTTACATTTCAATATTATTATACAAATGAATGATAATAAATATGATAATAGGCGTGACAAATCAGAAATACAGCACTGTTTGTATGAAGATCAAAATTTCATTTAATTACACTATTCAGCATTTGAACACAGAATGTTTGTTGGTTTGCATGTCATTACTGAAAGTCCTAAGACCATTTTAGCAACAAATTTCCTGAAGTCATCAGCATAATAAGAAGCATAACAAACATGAATGGCATATTATGTATGGAAGTTCATTATTTTTTTTAAACAACTTCATTAGTTTTGATAAAGCTGTCATGCTAAGAAAACTTGGAAAATGATTTCTGGACATCCTTGTAAACTAAATATTGGAGATCATTCTATTATACAATTCTTTAAGGGAACAGTACAATACTATCATGAGTTTTCTAGAACATCTGCATCAGGGCTATAGTTCAGCTAGTAGTTGAGCTTTCTTCAAGTTGCAGAATATCTGGAAGAAACTTAAAAAACATTAAGGGCAAATAAATTTAAAAGCAGAAGTAAAACTCTTCAAATGTGCTAAATCATCAGTACGGCTGAACACAAATTGGCAGGAATGTTTTTTTAAACTAGTTCATAAAATTATAACTGTAAAATAAATAAACACACTTTAATTGAAATAGAGCTGTATTTCAACTACTTTGCATTAAGTGTGTTGTAAAATTTAATTTCAAATACCAGGGTGTGTTTTAAAAACACTTGAAAAAGTAAAACACATATTACAGGGGAATATTTTGCATAATTCATCAATCTCTTTTGACTAGCATAGATTGTTTTTCATTTAATTATGTATATAAAATTATGTACATATTTGTTACTGTGCATCATCTTTGCCTTTAAGAAGAGAAATCAGTTTATGATGACTAAAATAAGTAATGAACGTTCGTGATTCTAAATTTTTTAGGAAACGTGAGAAAACTTGCTTATTTTTTCTGCACCTCACTTAGGAATATTCACAACAAAATTGTAGAGGGAGGTGGGGCACGTTGGACAAAGGGACATGTTGTACGGGTTCCAATTATTTGAATAATATTAATATTTTTATTTTATTTTTTGATCAACAAATAGCTCCTATGGTCCTACAAATCCTATAATGAAATCACATGGTACAGTTATATTGAACAAATTTTATTCCAGAAAGTGTTATTTTAGCAGTCCTGAGTACTTTTCAGAAAACTATGAATTAATTTTTTTAATGGTTTTAGTCAAGATTGCGGGGGAAAAAATTGAACTCCTGTCTTAAACTTTTACGTGAATGCCACTACCTCATCAAAGCGCTTACTTGTGATTGTGATTGAAAAAAGGTGAGTGCATACTAAAGAAATTAATTATAAACTGTTTTTGTTTGTTTTTAATATATAAATTTAAGTGAAGTAAAAATATAGAGAATGCAATATACTGATGCTTGAATTTAAATTCTTTAAAATAAAGCCACATTTTTTAGTAAATTCATTTATCTATACCTGATATTTCAGCTGGCCACATGAATCAGTTTTAAAAGCCACCACTGTTTTAGAGCATTTGAATTCCCCTTTATTTCAATGTTCTATTTCCTGACAAAAGTATTGATTTTCTAAAGACTTCAACAAATTAAGATAAGCTCTGATAAATTGAATATTTATTTATTTATATATTTATTTTTATGAGTGGTTGAAATGAACTCGGATGCAATTGAATTACTTTTTGAGTGGGTGAGGCAAAATAATGAACATGTAATAAATGAATATAAATAATGAAAGAAAAATTACTTTTAAAGTTGATGCATTATAATAATAGTATAAGAAAATAAATAACTCTGATTTAAGGAAGCAGTTACTAAACACTTTGCATTGGTTGAAAACATCAGATGAATATCAAAATATCCAATATACAGTCGACTCCCGCTACAAAGCGATCCGACTTACGCGAAATGGCTATAACGCGATTTTTTCAACAGTAAAGAATTTTTGAGCTAGCGCAAATTCCTCGCCCGCAACATGAAAATTTTCGGAAAGGAACCGTGGTGAGTAAGTTCTTTTTGTGAACGGACCTTCATCCCTTTAGAATCACTGAGAGCAGAAGTACCCACACTGTACTAGTCTTTTATCGCTTATATAAATAACTACTTCTCATTTTCCATTATTTTTTTTTTTCATTCTAAATGCGAAATTTAACGAAATATAATGACACCTAGGAGCACTGCTTTATCTAAAGTTGGTGAAAATAGAAAGAAAAGAGAACGTTTCTGACAATTAAAGAAAAGGTAAAGCTTCTTGAAAAGCTGAAGCTGAACCAAAAAATGCTTCGAAGGGTAGCACAACAATTAGGTATGACGGTATGAGTAAATCTTCCATACGTACAATTAAAGGTCAAGAAAAGGAAATCCATAAAAGTTCACCGAGTAATAGTATCCAAGCAAAATGCAAAAATTATGAAACTGGAAGCTGTTTTTTATTGTAAATTAAAGAAACCAGGAAGAGGGGTAATGCCATAGATGGAAACTTTATAAAAGAACCAATGAAGCAACTGTATTTAAAAATATATTAGAGTAATTGCAGCATAAATCATCATTTTCACTTTTTTTAAGTTACAAATATCATTACTGAATCAACTGTACGGTACAACTATAGGGCATTTGTTCTCCTTACTACATGCCATACGTACAGTACTGGTTTATTTTATGTCTTTCTTTCCCATTGATCATTGTTTTTGTGCATCATAGCAGTATTTCATGTTGAATAAAACGGCTTTTTTTTAAATACAAATAAAAATTTAGTTCTTTATGTAAGAAACAGTAAGGTATGGTTAAGAAAAGGTTTTTAACTGTTTAAGGTTGTGTTTACACGTGTCTAAAATGATTGGTTATGTTTATAAAAGTTTTTACACATACCTTTTTCCACAACGCGAAATTTCGACTTACGCGAGGTGTCTTGGAACGGATCCCTCGCGTAAGTCGGGACTCGACTGTATATCAAAATATCGGATATTTTCGAACCCTGATCTTTACAGATAATCTCAAAACCCCACGATGAGTCTTTATTTTAAAATGCAATTATACACTAATTAAAATTTAACTCCACATTAATTGAGATAGGATTATTTAAAAATCATTTTCCCACCAAATATCGAAATTTTTACGAACTTGATGTGGGGTGAGAGCTTCATGTACTTTATTTTTCTGCTGATCTAGAAGAGTAGAATTCTTCTAAAGTTTGATTCCAAGAAACAGGTTGTGCCATAATGACACACGATAGACGTGAAACATTTTAACTATTCATCAAACACTTTTGAACAGATTGTGTTTCTTATTCATATTTTTACATAAAATTATATACATGTGTCCACTGATAATGATCATCTTCTTCCTTCTTAAGAAGAGAAATGATCTGTTTACGACAAATGTACATATTGATCTCCGTGCTGCCTGAATGCAGTACATGCAACCATACAAAATGAGAAAGGAAGCGAGAAGAGTGTAATGTCTCACTTTTCTCCCATACCTGAAGGCAAGCAAGCCACTGCTTTCCTTCTAACCGACATTGCTTATCCCCACCACTTTTCGTCACACAAAAAGATTGGATCATAACTTCAAAGCCCTTGCATAAAAAGTTTCACTTAAAAAATCTTTGATTCAGCATTTTATCATAAAAGTATTGATATTTCAACATGCAAAACTTTAAATGTACCTAATTTCTGACAAACAAGAGCTGTGGCTGGGAGGACTTTTACAATCTCAAAAGCCCATGATAACAGTCCTGATCTCAAAGGTAATTCAACCCTTGTTAAAACTTAATTATGTATCAATCATGGCCATAATTATTTAAAAATCATCTTCTCAATAAAAATAGAAATTTTTACTAACCTGAAGCGGGGTGATAGCATGCACTTTATTCTTCAGGTGATAAAGAAAGAGTAGCATGTAAAGGAAATAACAAGGCAACCTAAAAATTAGTAACCTTAATTAGAGCATAATAAAAAGTACCAACACACTACTTGAAACGAACTTAGAACATCTCAGTTTTCTGTTTATGATGGAACACACAGAGAGTGACATGCTTGTTGAATAAAAAAGAGTAAATTACCAAAATAACCAAAACTGCCTACAATTCATTAAATTTTTAATAAAATAGTACATTTTAAATTGGCTCGCTCAACCTAAAAAATCGATAAAAACTGCTGTGTGTCAAGCAAGTGTTCCTCAAACGCTTTTGCAAATTCATGTGGTGACATTAATTTCATAATTGAATTGACATTTTTTTTTTACAATTTTTAACTAATAAATATTTGGCAGAAAATGATAACAAATCGTTTTTCCTTAAATCTAAATGTTTTTACAAGATACTGCCAGCAAGCACTGAAAGTTCTATAATTTATAAACATTTTATTTCCTCTGCATCTCCTTTCAAAAAACAAAAATTTGACACTGTAAATACTTACGTTGCATAAAGAGAAGATTTAATTTGGAGTTTTATAGCTTGAAGGAATATTAAAAACGACACATAAGTCAATTTTTGTCAATGATCGGCAAAAATAAAAGCCCTAACATTAAAACATAAGTTAAAATGGGTTTTAATATCAAGTCACATTTATTTAAAAAAAAAAATTCTGCAACATACAGCATTTATAATACAAATCACATGTTAAGACATCCTCACGTACATCACAAGTGCGTGTTTTGTTTACTTCCACTCGTCGCCAAGCACGAAATACACGTCGGTCAATGCAGGAACGATCCTGAGTTCTAGGTTACCACATTGGCGACTTCCTCTATTTCATGGCGATTTCTTACTACAAAAGGATAAAATGCAGTAAAATGTAAACAAAATATCATTCCGCATAAGAAGCACGGTTGCAGTTATTTCTTCACAGTTGGAATTTTTTTTGGAAGTAGTCGCGAAGAATTATTAAAAACCATTGAATATTGAAATAGTTTTATAAATGCTTTTAAATTATAATGAAGATATTTTATGTTACAATCTTTTAATTAAGGATTTTTAAAATATCATGGAACAATATTTAATGTGATCTTCCTTGTTTTCATTGCTGAAAATATGAAATAATTTGAAAACAGATTTTTTTTATTTATCATGAAGTAAGATAAGCTAATTAATGAATCACAACCAGTCTTCATTAGGGTTTTTTTTTTTTTTAATTTCCCTCTCCCCCTGATTTTGAAGTTCTATTCGGCAGGGGGCGCTTCTGATTCTGATTCTGATTGCTTAATATCCTTAAAATAAAAGGCGAGAAACTTATTTTGCATGTGAAGTGAAAATGTTCCACCTCTTATAAAATCATTTAAGAAATGTTATTCAATAATATATATATATATATATATATATATATATATATATATATATATATATATATATATATATATATATATATATATATATATATATATATATATATATATATATATATATATATATATATATATATATATATATATATATATATATATATATATATATATATATATATATATATATATATATATATATGTATATATATATATATGTATATATATATATTGTTACAAATCTTGTAAATAGTAATTATTGTAGTAACGTAACCTGTAAATAGTTTCCCGTAATGAATATACAACCCCTTAACATATGGCTAAAGTATACAACCCCTATTCTTTTTATTTTCATTGATAAAGTTTGATAACGGTCTACGCATTTCTCGAAGCAGAAAGAATGTTGTAGAAAATTCTTGGATGTTTATAAAAGCCGTTAGCGATGGATAAACGGAGAGTTTCGTTTGAGATTTCGAACGGAGAGCATTTGCTCTGTTTATAGCGAGGCATTTCGCTGTGTTGTTTTCGTATTTGGAAGTAAATACGTGTGTAAACGTTGAGTTTACGGTGTTGGGTGATAATTGCTTAATTGCTGATGAATAATTTAGCAGTTGTTGAAGATCTTTCCTGTACATAGTGTAAATAAATTTCCTGTGTTTTTATCAAGAACTGTGTCTTCATTTCAAGAAAGCGGAAGTCTCACCGAATCCGTTACAATTGGCGCCCAACGTGGGGCCTCTTCTGGACTTTCTTGGAGTAAGTTTGACTTTGGACATTTTTTCATAAAGACTGTTTGAATTTATAGACTTTGTTTTTATGGTGATTACTCGCGCAATGGATGACCAATTAAAACAACTTCTGGAAGCAATTAATGCTGCGAAAAGTGACTTGGCTGAAAGTTTGGCGGCTAATCAAGAGCAATTAAAAAATGATATGGCGGCTAATCAAGAACAATTAAAAAGTGATTTGACTGCAAGTTTTACTGCAAATCAAGAACAATTAAAAAATGGCATTGCGGCTAATCAAGAACAATTGAAAAGTGATTTAATGGTACTGAAAAATGATTTAGCTTCTAACCAAGAGGAAATTAAAAACGACCTTACTTCGGTAAAGACTGTGATGAAAAACAAATTTAATGAGATAGAGCATCGAGTTGATGCTTTTGATGAAAAGTTTGAAACAGTAGAAAACCGTATCGCAACAGTTGAAAATCATGTGGATGAGAAAATTAAAAACATGGAAAGGAGATTGGCGATCGCGGAAAGCAGCTCTGTACAGTTTGGCGCTCCCACATCGGTTGCTCGACCGTCCATTAAACTTGCCACATTTGATGGGAAAACTTCGTGGCAGGTTTACAAAACTCAATTCATGATAGTGGCGGAAGCGAACGGATGGGACTCTGCTACCAAGGCCTGCCATCTTGCAGCATCCCTGAGAAGTGACGCAGCGGACATTCTTCAGACCCTTCCGGACAGCCAGCGCCTGGATTTCGCCGCCCTCACATCTGCGTTAGAGCTTCGCTTCGGTGAGAAGTGCCAGAAAGACTTCAGCCGACTCCAGTTGAAGTCCCGTTTCCAGAAAACCGGGGAAACCCTGCAAGAGCTAGCGGCGGACGTCGAGAGACTGTCTCATCTTGCTTTTTGCGACTGTCCTGCGGATGTTCGAGACAACCTGGCACTCAACTACTACATCGACGGGGTTCGAGATCCGGAAATCCAGAAAGCTCTACGGATGGCGGATGTCAAAGACCTGAATTCTGCCGTTGTGTATGCGATGAGATACGAGGCCGCCCAAGAAGCAACCCGTGTGGATCGCCATCTAATCCGGACTCAGGAAGCTGATGAGTCTGATTCCAGGTCGTCCCACCTCGCTGAACTTGAGAGACAACTCGGTGACTTGAAAAGACATTTGAGCAGCATTACAGCCCAAAAGAAACAAGAGCAGAAGTGCTGGAAATGCGGTAGTGAAGGACACCTGCGAAGGAGTTGTCCGGCTCGCCAAGCTACGCGAGGGAAGGAAATCACCACCACTAAAGCTCTGCAGATTTCCTCTTCTAGTAGTGGCAGTGATGGACTTTTCATTTACGCACATGTAAATGGGAACCACTGCAGACTGATTGTTGACACTGGAGCCAATGTGACAATCATTAGGACAGATGTGGCTCGTGAATTTGGATTGAAACTGCTGTGGACATCGCCACGCGTAAGTCTCCAGACTGTGACAGGTGACAAAATTGAGATTGACGGTAAAGTGGACTTGGAAATAGTGTTTGGGAATGCCACCTACCATCATACGGCATTCGTCGCTAATATCACGGACCCCTTCATTCTCGGATTGGACTTTTTGAAGAAATATGACTTCACTCTCGACTTCAAGACTAATGAGCTGCACTCGATGAGAGAAGACATAGCCGTTTTCCCTGCAGAGAGTGATGTAAAATCCGCTCATCAAATAATAGCTCAAACAGATTTATCGATTCCCTCAAGGTCAGAATCATTAATACCTGGCTCCCTTGAAGAAAGCAATAGTTTTCGATTTGGACTCATTGAATACCCTAACCTAAGCAATAGCCTAAAAGGAGTACTGGTAGCATCTACGCTTGTGGACCTTTCTAAGGATGTAATTCCTGTGAGAGTCGCCAACGTGAGTGAAAGGCCAAGGAATATCCGAAAAGGTGAAGTGTTGGCAACTTGTACTCCAGTAAACTGCATCATTAGAAGAATCAATTCCCCTGAGACTGTGTCCTCTGAGTCCTTGACGTCGAAGTTAATTGGGAGTGCGCCATTATCGAAAGATCAAAGAACTGCTGCGGAACAATTGGTGGACGACTTCAAGCGTCTGTTTTCATCTACATCGGAGGATGTTGGCCGTACGAATTTGACGCAGCATAGGATCTATACTGGAGAACACCCCCCTATTAAACAGCATCCAAGACGACTACCGTTCGCCAAGAAGGAAGAGGTTGAGACCCTCCTGAAAGAGATGAAGGAGAATGATGTAATCGAACCGTCATCCAGTCCTTGGACCTCTCCCATCGTCTTAGTCCGAAAGAAAGATGGCTCCACCAGATTTTGTGTCGATTACCGACGGCTGAATGAAATCACCAAGAAAGACAGTTACCCTCTTCCACGGATAGACGACACCTTGGACACTCTTTCCGGACACAAGTGGTTTTCGACCCTGGACTTGAAGAGCGGCTACTGGCAGGTTGAAATACACCCTGATGACCGAGAGAAGACAGCGTTTACAACTGGACAAGGCTTATGGCAGTTTAAAGTGATGCCCTTCGGCCTCTGCAATGCACCAGCTACGTTCGAGCGTCTTATGGAGACAGTGTTAAGAGGACTTTCCTACGAATCCTGTCTGGTCTATTTAGACGATATCATCATCGTGGGACGCAGTTTCGAAGAACATCTGGCAAATCTTAGGAAGGTGCTGCAAAAGCTTAAGGAAGCCAATTTGAAGTTAAGCCCGTCCAAATGTAATTTGTTCCGCCGGGAAGTGAACTACCTTGGTCACATCATCTCTTCTGAAGGTGTACAAACCGATCCAGAAAAGGTATCTGCGGTCAGGAGTTGGAGTCGTCCCGAAAACATCCATCAGCTGCGAAGTTTCCTGGGGCTCTGCACGTACTACAGGAAGTTTGTAAAGGGTTTTTCCAACATCGCACGACCTTTGCATAAGCTGACGGAGAGCAAGCAAAAGTTTGAATGGTCCACAGAATGCGAAGCTGCATTTCTACGACTGAAGGAGGCTTTAACATCAACGCCTATCCTCGCCTATCCTCAGCCTGAAAAATCCTTTATCCTGGACACTGATGCGAGCAACGAGGGCATCGGAGCTGTTTTATCCCAAGAAATTGACGGAAATGAACATGTCATCGCTTACTGGAGCAAATGCTTATCAAAGTCGGAGCGAAATTACTGCGTCACCAGAAAGGAGTTACTTGCCATAGTGAAAGCTGTAGAACACTTCCATCATTACCTCTACGGCCGAAAATTTCTGCTTCGGACAGATCATGCCTCGTTAACTTGGCTTTTGAACTTCAAGAATCCAGAAGGCCAGATAGCCAGGTGGATACAGCGGCTCCAGGAATATGACATGGAGATCAAGCACCGAAAAGGGCTGTCTCACGGTAATGCAGACGCTTTATCAAGGAGACCTTGTCCTGAGAACTGCAATTATTGTTCCCGAATCGAGAAACAGTATGGAACGACTAGCCCAACTGCCTATCAGGTGACAGTGACCCCAACATCATCAGAACCTGATCCATGGAGTGACGACCAAGTTCGAAAAGATCAACTTGAAGACCCTGACATAAAACCAATTTTGGAGTTCATGGAGAGTGACAGTCGGCGACCTAGCTGGCAGGACGTTTCCATCTTCAGTCCTGCAACAAAAAGATACTGGGCTTTATGGAACTCGCTCCATTTACGGAACGGCGTGCTACACCGGAAATGGGAATCTGACGACGGTAAAACATCTAGGTGGCAGTTACTACTTCCCCGATCAAGGATTTCAGATGTTTTGAAAGAAATACATAGTAGTGCGACTGGAGGACATTTTGGTGTCTTGAAAACCCTCAATAAAGTTCGGGAGCGCTTCTTCTGGAGCAAGGCGAAGGATGACGTGGAGAAGTGGTGCCATTCTTGTGACGTCTGTGCTGCTCGTAAAGGACCGAAGAAGAGAAGCAGAGGGAAGCTACATCTGTACAACGTTGGAGCTCCTTTCGAACGAATTGGGATTGACATCCTGGGTCCTCTACCAAGAACTGCTGATGGGAACAAATACATTCTTGTTTCCATCGACTACTTCACCAAATGGCCGGAAGCATATCCAATTCCAGATCAAGAGGCTACCACCGTAGCAGAGACTCTAGTCCAACACTGGATCTCGAGATATGGAACACCTTTGCAGATTCATTCCGATCAAGGGAGGAATTTCATCTCTGCTGTGTTTAAGGGCCTATGTCAAATTCTCGGAATTGAGAAAACTAGGACAACACCACTACACCCACAATCGGACGGCATGGTGGAGAGATTTAACCGCACAATCCTGAACAATCTCTCGCTTATGGTATCCAGAAATCAACAGGATTGGGACAAGAAGCTACCTTTGTTCCTGCTGGCCTACCGCAGTGCTGTCCACGAGACTACTGGATTTGCCCCATCTCAGATGCTCTTTGGACGAGAGCTTCGGCTACCTTGTGATCTCGTCTTCGGTCGTCCTCCGGATGCGCCTTCATCGCCTGAGGAGTACATCCAGGATCTCCAGGCCCGGTTGGAAGATGTTCATAACTTCGCACGAGAGCGAATCAACATCGCGGCGGAGAAGATGAAGACCCGATACGACACAAGGTCTACTGGACATGAATTCAACGAAGGCGACAAGGTTTGGTTATGGAATCCCATCCGACGGAAAGGTCTGTCACCCAAATTGCAGTTGCATTGGGATGGACCCTACAAAGTCCTTAACCGACTAAATGACGTCGTAGTGAGGATCCAGAAATCACCTAATGCAAAACCTAGGGTTGTACATTATGATCGCTTAGCCCCATACTATGGCCATAGTTCATGAGTATTACGTAAACAACCATGGTTGATAACATAAAAGTTGTAGATAAATTTTTGCTTTTAATGTTTAGTAATATTTCTTGTTATTATTGTATTTTCTGTATCTGTTAGTTATTAATTAATGTGTATATTTGTGAACATGTGATAGAAGTTTGGCACCCTTTCTGGGGATTGTACTGCCCGGGACGTGCAGTCCTTGGGAAGGGGGCAATGTTAAAAATCCTGTAAATAGTAATTATTGTAGTAACGTAACCTGTAAATAGTTTCCCGTAATGAATATACAACCCCTTAACATATGGCTAAAGTATACAACCCCTATTCTTTTTATTTTCATTGATAAAGTTTGATAACGGTCTACGCATTTCTCGAAGCAGAAAGAATGTTGTAGAAAATTCTTGGATGTTTATAAAAGCCGTTAGCGATGGATAAACGGAGAGTTTCGTTTGAGATTTCGAACGGAGAGCATTTGCTCTGTTTATAGCGAGGCATTTCGCTGTGTTGTTTTCGTATTTGGAAGTAAATACGTGTGTAAACGTTGAGTTTACGGTGTTGGGTGATAATTGCTTAATTGCTGATGAATAATTTAGCAGTTGTTGAAGATCTTTCCTGTACATAGTGTAAATAAATTTCCTGTGTTTTTATCAAGAACTGTGTCTTCATTTCAAGAAAGCGGAAGTCTCACCGAATCCGTTACAATATATATATATATATATATATATATATATGTATATGTATATATATATATATATATATATATATATATATATATATATATATATATGGAGAGAGAGTGTGGTGATCATTTTTATGTGAAAAGGAAATTTATCTTTCCAGAAATTAAGTGCTGCATGATGTCCCAATACTTGTGCAAGTGAGGGGGCGGTTGCTCACGTTCTTGTCGCCTATGCTTCAAATGATATTTTATGAAGAAATGCGAGCTTTTCAAAATTAAATAGTACATTAAAACCTGTAAACCTTTTTTTTTTTCCAATGGCACAAAAAAAAAACCTGTAAAGTTGACCGCTCTTTTCAGGTACAGAACTAATCCTATCAGTGGCGGCTCGTGCCTTAATTTAGTGGGTGGGCACGCAGTTATGTTTATGGGTCATTCTTCAAAAAGTGTAACTTTTCTGTCACACGGCTTTTACAGTAAAAACTTTAGGGAACAATTCATTTAACGATGATTTTTAATGTCATCAAAAATATATCTATTTAAACCTGACAACAATTTTTTAATTTTTTTTTAAAGAAAATTTTTGGTTCACAACCTTCGTGGCGTCTCATACACCTTGTGTGACTGTTTTTGTTGCTTAATAACTTGTTTAATTAAAAGCAGTGATGCTCCCATCAATTTTCCTGAGGGTATACTCCCAGTAATCTACTAAGCACAATTTGTGTAACGTGAACATATACATAGTATGTCATAATATGAAAATTTATGATTTTTATTTTTGTTATTTATGAGTAAAATAATTGGAACTTAGCTGGGCCATTGTTTATGGTTATTTCTAGAAGGTAACACTTTCTTGTAAGAATAAAAAAAAAAAAAAGAAAACAAAAAGTTTCGAAATTGAAAAATATTTGCGTTCAAAAGTTACGTTTTCTGGAGAATGACCCTTATATGTTTACACAGATAAAATGATGAAAACAATGGTTGGTAAACTAATGCTGATTAACATAAAATGATACTTAAATCAGTTAATACAAACTTCAGATAGCCCTACAAAATTATACCACTTGATTTAATACTCCCAAACCTGTTTTTGTGCGGTGGATAAGAACCTCATAAAAACAAATTGTTCGTTTTAAAGATAACTTCGTTCATTTTAAAAAACATTTTGTCTGTTTCATAAATAATTTCGTCAATTGAGTCCCAATTGAAATTTTCATATATCGCGGGAAAAAAAAAATCACACAAAAAAATTGTACAAAAAGAAAGACCGCACAAAAACAGGTTTGTGTGTACATAGATTATACAGGGTGTTCCGTTTTAACCAACAAGACCTTCTTTTTTGCAACTGTTTGTCCAAGATGCATACTTCTAATTGCAAAAATGTTCAAAATCAGGTGCAAGGTTAAGGAATTGAAAGTTTGAAGCAAAAATAAGAATGAGTCAAAGAATACAAAATTCAATTTTTTTTATACGGGCCCTAGGTTCTCCAACTTATATTCAGGGAAATCATCACCATTAAAATGTAATTCCAACACAAAAAGTTTGACATTAGTACGACCAATGTTCACCCAGATATGAAACGCAGCTTTTCGTGACTTACACCACTTCACACTCACTGTCAATAACACCTTTTGAGGGAAAATATAGCAGTTTAAAAAGGCTTAAAATTTTTGTGTGCAAAACTGGTTTTTTCAAATTGATTAATGTTTTGTAGTGTTTTCGCGTATCACAGCATAAAATTTGCATTTGTTTTTGAATAGCATTAAAAAACATAAATACTTTGTTTTTTAACTTTGACAACCTATCATTCTTCTGAAAGGACGATAAGTTCCTATCTCATTTCTATCTGCTCCCTTAAAACTTTAAACTCGAATATCTCCTTGAGTTTTGGTCGCATAAATGTCAAATTGTTTCTGTTAGTAATATATTTCAATTGAGATTATTTCCCTAAATATAAGTTAGGAGACCTAGGGTCAATATAAAAAGTTATTTTTAGTTTTTGACTTTTTTTTTTTTTTCGCTTTAAACTTTTAGTATCTTAACTCTGCATCTGATTTTGAACATTTCTGCAATTGGAAGTATGCACCTTGAACAAACAGTTGCGAAAATGAAGGTCTTATTGGTTAAAACGGAACACCCTGCATATTTTAAATGAAACACTCGGCTTCCCTTAAGCAATCGAATTGATAATAATATTAACAGCAGTAATAATAATAATAATATGTTGTAATAAAAATATTAATCTCATCAACTGTGCCATTCCCCTCCCTCCAAGAGGGGTGGCACACCGTTAAACATTAAGGAACCAGACTTTCAAAAAGAGAAAGACCCCTTACCACTAAAAACACCCCCGTGAAAAATGGTTTTGCTTGGTGAATTAAATTATTTTCAGGACAGGCATAAAAAGGTATTCAACAATAAAACTTTAATTACAGTATACGCATCTTGACATAACAATTCAAGCAACCTTAAAATTAAAACATGGATAACTGACAAATAGCGTCTAAAAGGTCCGTCTGAACAACAACAAAAATAAGTAAATGAAATAAAAGAAATAAACATAATATTTCTATTGCTGCATTTTTTACGAATCGACTTTCAAATTTAACTTATGTTTTATCATCATTATTAAATAATAATTTTGAGTAAGAGTGGTTGAAAAATTAATTACGGTCACACATATACCCTTAACAAAATATTTAATCGACTAGTTATAAGGCACATTAGCTTGAAAGGATCTTAAATATTTTAATTAATGTCAAAACTATACCTATCCTATATGATAGAAAAAAAAAGCTAAGGTACGTACCAATAGAACTGCGATCTGATGAAAAAGAGTAATGTAATTTCTACAGTGTCTCTCGACCTTTTTTGACATGCGGGCCTGCAAAAACTTTTCAAAAAAATTCACGCGGACTTGTGCTGTTTTCTTGTTAACTTGTAAAAAAAAAAAAAAAATGTTCGCGAACCATTAAAAACTAATGAAAAAAAAAATTACGAACGGCTGAAGTTTTTCCCCCCCTTCCTTTTTTACAAAGTAATAATAATAATAAATGAATAAGTAAATATATAAATAAAACTCTATTAAATAACTGCTACACAAGTATTTAAATGTTAAGACAAGAAGTAACTATGGTCAAAAAAATGGACACAATTTTTAAAAAAGCTACTGAGAAATCATAGAAAATTATGAAAATTAATCTTAAAACTGACGTAAAAGATCAAGTGTTGGATAATATTATCATTAGGTATTATGGAGTTTACTTTCTTTTCCTTTTTTTTTAATTTTTTGCGTGGACGACCAAAAAAAATCTGAGGATTAGCCTTTTTTTTTTTTTTTTTTTTTTGCCGGTGCGTCAGACCACCGGGCTGCTCTACTATTCGAAAAGAAAGTCCTTACACAGAAATTTTGAGAATAAGCATCTCTAACTCCAAAAACAAACAACTAAAAAAATTATGCATGCGTTGTAAAACAAATGTACGGAATCTCATGAAACCGGCAATCTCCATGCCTTATATATATATATATATATATATATATATATATATATATATATATATATATATATATAGCAATAGCTGTTGAAGAGGAAAAAATTAATACAAAAAAGAAAAAAGAAAAAAAAACAGAAGCGGAACGGTATGATAAAAGGTTTTCCCTGACACATGGGCATGGGCAGCCGATTCTCTGCCCTTTTACATGTTATTCTAGTGAGCGACGTTTCTAGACTCTTCTCCGCTGACCTCGACTCTTCCCTCCAAACCGCTATAGACAACTACGATTTCGTTTGGGCTCGGCGAATTTTGCCCACCCTTGTGTTGCAATGAATTCCTTCGGGTGTTATCACCCGCCGTTTTTCGCTTTCTGATTCAGTCAATGCGATTGGCTAAGGGCAGAGGCGTGACTCTTAATTTCGGGGGCAGCTTCACGCGAGCCCGCAGCTCCCAAAACTGTGCACAGCGCTAAAATTAATGGGATTTAAAAACTTTCTGGTTATGTTTAGAGATATGCGGAGAGGGGGGTGGGCTAGATGTTTGAAATCTGTTGTGCGTCTTACTTTTTACTTTTTTTAACTGAAACACAAAACGATATTTTTGTTAATAATGTATTTTATCAATTACAATTTTTTGGGTGGGCCAGGCCCACCCTGCCCATAGCGACGAGCCGCCCCTGAATCCTATATCACATAAATCAACCTCTTTAATAAGTTGACCACCTGTTTAAGTTGACCGCGACTGGTCAATCACACTACGTTTCACTAATAATAATTAAAAATTGGATTTGCTTTTGACAAACTAAAGTTATTGCTAGCAGTTATCCCAGGCAAGTTCTGAAGCATTTCTTTTTTTTTCTTTGTATTTTTAATTATTTTTTTTTCTGTTAAATTATCTGTGTTTATACAAGAGATATATTTTTAAGCATTATTCATTCAGGGAACCGGACATAACGTCCAGATCCATAACGTCCACGGACATAACATCCATGCCCAAAACGTCCAACGGACAAAACATCCAAGGGACAAAATGTCCGACCAGGGGCGCCGACTTGGAAAAATTATTGAGGGGGCTGGGCCAGTCATCACCGGGGGTTTATGGGGTTATGTAACCCCGCGGAGGTTACCCCCCCCCCCCAAAGAAATGTCGTTTTTTGTACCTTGAAAATGCCAATTTACATACTTTCTGGTGTGTATAATTTAAACAAACAAACAGTATGTGACGTGGCGTTTTCAAAGTAAAACAATCCAAAAATTGGTATACAAATTTTTCTGGTTCAACTAAATCATGCCACTTGTCTTAGTAAGAGACATTTTTTTGTTCTATTTTATGGGGAGTCATGCAGTGCCGTAGCTAGGCATGGAAAAGGTACGGCGCTTGACTTGCATTGAAGGGCACTCCCAGAAACGGGAACCGGACATAACGTCCAGATCCATAACGTCCACGGACATAACATCCATGCCCAAAACGTCCAACGGACAAAACATCCGAGGGACAAAATGTCCGACGGACATAACGTCCAGCGGACATAACGTCCAACAGACATAATGTCCGACGGACAAAAGGTCCAAGGACAGAACGTCCACATTTTTGGACAGCTAGGACATAACGTCCAGTTTTCTGAGCAGGCTGGACAAAACGTCCGGATTTTAAAGTTTTTCCTTTGTCTCAACTAATTTTGTTGAATATATTTGTGTTTGTGTGATATGTGATGCAATCACCAGCAAAAAACGAGTTTTTAATATAGAATGAGTCTGAATAGATCCCCCCCCCCACACACACACACTGACATGATGGAAAAATAAAATTTAAGTATTAGGGTCCCCCTTTTTTTAATGTAAAATGTGTTTTACGACAAACGTAGCGTAGAGACGACCCCCGTATTTTCACTTGATTTTCCGCTTTTAGGCACATGCTTGTAAGAATTCGTAGATCTTCCCTGCGGGCTAGCGGGGATAGTTGCGAATGGCTGCCTCATGAAGCTTTTTCAGGAGCACAGGTCACTTGAAGGTCAGTGATTGTAGTGGGAGAGAAAATTTTGCGGATGGGAGGGTTTTTTTAACAGCTGATTCCGTGTAGAGACAGTAAACAAACCCCTTTCAGTACTTGCGGAGTACGCGCGTTGTTTATCTTCTTTTTTCTGTGTCTACTTGTTTTTATTATTATTATTTTTCTCTTATTTTTTTTCTGTAAAGTTTTTATTCATTTTATTTTTTCTTTATTTATTACCATTATTGTTTTAATTTTTTAATTCGCTTTTTAGTATTCCGTACTTTTTTAAAACTTGTTGTAATGGATTTATTTACCTCGAGGTCTAAAGATTGTAATTTTCTACATAGAACTTTCTTTTTCTGAATATATGTTCTTTTTATATTAAAGGGTTTTTTTTTAATCAATTTGAATTGACTGACGTAAATAATGAAGTCGAACATAACTATCAAAAAAAAAAAAAAAAAAAACTTTTGTTCCTTTGCGATATTTAGGTTTTCGCATATTTCTCAAAACTAAAGAATTGTTTAATGTTAAGGTTAAGTTTTTCATTGTGAGCAAATTAATTAGATTGGGAGGCATGAAAAATGCTTCTGACACAATTTCTGCAGATTCTTATGTAAAATGGCTTTTTGATCCAAAACCAAATAAGACAACCGTTTTACCCCATTTCTCGCCACTGTTTGGAAATGCGGGGAAAACGGACCCCCCCCCCCCTCCTGTTTGCACTCTTATTTTTTTATTTTCAATTTTTTTCATTCAAATTAATTTGCAATAGTAACAATTTGTCGCTTTAATAACACAGTGCAAAAAAGGAGGTTAAACATTTTATATTCAGATGTAACAACTTTTCGCTTAAGTAAAAAAAAAAAAAAAAAATAAATAGCGTTTCAAATGTTTAGTTTTAATGCATATTTTAGGTATTTTTCAGTGCATATTTGCATGCATATCTGAATAATTTTTATATTATATAATACAGGATGTAAGTACACTAAAAAAATATACAAAATTTTTTTTATTCTAGTCAAAATCTTGGGGGGGGGGGGGGGTTGCTTCCTTCTCCCGAAGTTTGTGTTGTACTAAATTTTTTCTGATAAAACTTTAAAATCTACACGTTTCTTCATTTTACCTGAAAATGCCATTAGTACTTAGGGCAGTATGTTACTGTTATGTCATAGAGTAGCTTTTAAACTAGTTTTGAATAGTCAATATTAAATCACCTAAATTGTTGGATGTTTAGATATAAATATATCTTTAATCATTTCCCTTAGAGTAAAAACCTACAAAACCTTCCATTTTTGCATTCATATATAAAAACACAGAAAATAATTCAATTCTGATAGCATATATCATCAAATTTGATGCTAAACCAGACTATCTATCATCACATTTATTGTCTTCATAACAGGGTTTGAACTATGAATTATATATGATTTCAACGGTATGTGATATAGAAGCAAAAGGGAAAAATAAGAAACTTAAAACATATGATTGCACAGGAACTGGA
The DNA here is from genome assembly GCF_026930045.1 of Uloborus diversus. NCBI lineage: Eukaryota > Metazoa > Arthropoda > Arachnida > Araneae > Uloboridae > Uloborus > Uloborus diversus. The sequence continues at coordinate 83,915 of NW_026558928.1, forward strand.
TGATGGGAAAATTCTCATTTGATATTTGAAAACAGATTTAATAATTTCCTTAGGAACACTAACTCCATAAATAAATGTTTTATGTGGCAAAATCTTTCCTTACTAGTGTAATTAAATGACTAAATAATGCTATTCCAAGGCACAACCAGAAATTTAGACATTTAAAAGAACTACCAATCATTTATTTAGAGACGCTAAGTAAAAAAAACAATCCGAAACACATCTGTTAAAGAAATTTAGTTTGAACTTATGAAAATATTGATAGAGTTAACCATGTTATATTGTATTTTGAAATAAACTCTTCATATGCCACCAAAACTTGACCACGGAGAGATGGCGGGTGCTCATGAAGCAGAAACGTCATTTGTGTCATTTGAAATAGGTTGTTTCTTGTTATTTCGCAATAGATAGGATCAGTGGGAACGCCTCTCACTATTTGGCACTTTCTAACTGAATCTACTTAGGGGAAACTAGGGAGACTTGACCCAATTTTTGGTTTTTCCTTTTTTTTTTTTTTTTGTAGAATAGTTAGAACGAAATAAAAAACACACATGAATAGTTTGCCATTCTGCACATTATTATCATTATTACGGCTAAAAATAATAGCATAATTCCAAGTAGAAATGGTACAAAAAAAAAGAAAATTATATTCATCAAGTTTGCAAGAAGAATCATAGGTATTGAAATCAAGAACGCAAGTTTGATGATGCTTTTTGTTTTAATTAGTGATTCTTGAGGCGAATATACAAAATGTTCACTCTATAGTTGAAGTGTTACATATATTTTCTTTATTATTATTAATCTTACTCCATATCAGCAGGAGAGCTGAAGTCGAATTAAAAACTTTATCAGATCAGACCTAAGCAATATTTCAGTTATTTTACTAAGTAACAACTCATTGGGCTCAAAGATTATTAGTATTTTAGTTATTTGTCAAATAAAAACAATTGTTTAGACCAAAATATTATATATTATAGTTATTCATTTAAAAAAAAAAAAAACATGCCTTCATATTTACAATATTAGAGTCATTGCATGAATAAAAGCAAATCATTAGACCTAAATGACAATATTTTATCTAAGATTCAAAAAATAAAATTTCATTGAAAGAACATCAAATTAAACAAAAATATCAAATTAGTCTTCGGGTCAGGACTCCCTACTTAGTTTGGGTCAAAGCTCCCCAGTTAGCTTTCTTTTGTTTACCTTAATTTTTTAGCAACTTAGATCTAAGTTATATAAAAGTACTCTATATAAAGAGATAGCCAGAAAAGAGACTAAAGCATGCATACTTTTCAAATTCATTTCCCTCAAAACTAGAGGTTAAAATCTAAAAAGTTCCAAAATCTTCAAACTTTACTATTAAGGTGCAGTATCATTTAACACTGAATTTCTTGAAAACCACTGACAATTTCGAAATGGTTTCGCTCTGCAAAAAACTGTTGCGTGACTACTCAACCAATAATATGACTAAAATTTTCCCTCAACCAATAATATGGCAAAAATCATCATGGGTCAAGTCTCCATATGGGTCAAAACATCCCTAGTTCCCACTATTACAAATGATAATATTTTCGCTTCAAGGTTTTCCGCCATCTCTCCGTGATCAAGCTGGTACCAGTAAACGTCTCTTTTGGTTACTGTCGCCAAGTTATTTTGGGATAGAATGCAACTGAACTTATTTGAATTTGAACTCCTGAGAATTTATAAAACTAATATTAGTTTACTTAACAATATAGCTAAATCTGGTTGTAAATTTCAGTAAGACAAAATCAACATCATGGACTCTTTCTTACTTACTGACAACGTAATGTCAACACTTCCTATCACATGCAGTTAAAATTTCTTGGAAAATTGAAACGTTAAAATAGACAACAAAATCTCTTGAAAAAATCAGTGTAAAATTACTGATGGTGATTTGATTTAAACGCAAGGGAAGTTCAGAAGCTGGTTTTTGGGGGCCGAAAGGGATAAATTAATTGAGCTAGCTCACAAAAGATTTTTGAATTCCTATATAACAGGGGGCGGCAAGTAATTTTAATTGAGATTCGGATACTTTTGAAAATTTTTCATTGAGGGTGCACTAAAAACAAATGCGTTTACAATTCATTTATTTTAATTTTCACTCCCAAATTAATATTAAATACAATCGATAGGTTCATTTGTGTTCAAAATCAATGGGAGAATTTATGGTACCAAGATTTTGCACGCAAAAAAAGTTTGTTTATGCAGAGAGTGTTTAAGGTGTGTGCCGTAAATTTTGAGCAATATTAGTTATCCAAAAGTTTCCCCAAATTTATGTAAACCTTACATGATGATAGTCCAGTAAATGGCTCAAATCAGTCAACTAATAAGTTTAAAAATCATGATGAACTAAAACTTAGAAAACTTACAGTTGGTGCAAACGTAACCTGGCAACGTAAGATTGTGATTAGGAGATGCGATGCCTTCACAATGCTGCCAGGTTAAGTTTGCTCCAACAGTAGTATATTTAACAAAATGGTGAGGGTGATTCTCAAAGGTATTCATTGTTATCCTCAGTAGAATATTTTTAAAAGTAATTTAAATACCCAAAGGTATTGTTATCTGAAGACTTTTGCGGAAGTTATTCTTCCAAAATAGTTTTGACGGTACAATTTTTGACCGATCGCGTTCCGGATCTGCACCGCGGTTCGCCAGTTGCCGACCACTGCTCTATAACATAAATAAAAATTGATAACAGTTATTTTTGAATCTAGAACGCGTAATGGGATAAAAGAAGTTCTAAGCTTTTCGTTTCATTGCATTTTCCAAATTCAGAGTTTAGGATCTTAATTTTTAAGAAAGTCAAACATTGAAATTGAAGGAACGAGAACGGGGGGGGGGGGGGGGGAGAGAGAAACGGAAATCTATCAAGCGCCAGTCGAACAAACTTGGAAGAATTTATTAAAAATCTTTCTTAAAATTGTTCAGGAACATTTATCTATCTCAACCTGGAGTGCGTGAACAATTTAAAAAATATAATGAAAAAGTAACACTAATTACAATTTCTCGACTCGATCTGTCCCCTTTGCTCCTTTTGAAGTCATTTTGATATCAATACGAATGTATTAATTACACAGGTCAACAAAAAAAGTTTTTTTCCTTGGTGGCCAGAGTTTGAGAACTCTGTTTGGGGCTCTGAATCGAAAGATGAAATTAGTTTTTCTCTAGCAGCTCTACTTTTTTAGATAAGTGCTGCTGTTTCACCCAAAATGTGCATTTTTAACTCTATTTTGCGCACTTCTAAAGCAAATGTAGGCTTCTTAAACAAGGATTGCTTCTGGCATATTTACCCTATTGTCGGCCTGCAGTTTAGTAACTTAAAGGAAAATCCACCAGATGCTGTAAAAGCTAAACAAGTTCAGTAATATCGCTTCAACAAGTTCAAGTCAATTTGTAAGTTCTTGGTTTGCATATATTCGCTTCGCGCGATGTGTGATGAGCTGGATCTTCGTATACAATATTTTCAGTGCCCGAAAAATATAGCGGGTGACCGGAAATACATTTTTTGGGGGATCGTCTGAAGTCAAACCTTATAAATATAAGCGGGGAACCACAATTTCAGGGGTGTTGAGGTATTTTGCCACTCGTTCAAAATATGTGTTGGGTGACAGAGTATCCCACACTTAAGTACATGTAAAAAAAGTAAATAAATAAAGGAGAAAAATTAAGGTAAAAATTTCTTATGTAAGACTACAACAATTTTAGTCATTTTGATGTTCTTAAAAATTAGGTATCCATGTCCAAGAGCCTAATTGCACTGTTTGATAATCAACTTCTGGGCATAGTCTGATGTCATATTTGAACTCAGAGTACCAAATTTCAGCAAAATATGTTTCAAAAACCTCAGCACCATAATCACTGTTCCCCTGTATTATTGATCTTTTAAAGCAAATGATATAATGAATAATTATTGAGGTATAGCAATTGTTTTTCTGAAATGTATTAAATGATATTTTCACATTAGAAATTAATGACAAAAAGAGCAATATTTTGCGATTTTGAAAACTCCTCCCAGAAAATTCTTCGGGGTGCGCCACTGCGCTGACCGACGCAAAAACAAGGTAGAGATATTAAAAAAAGATGTTGTGGTGACTTGTAAATTATTTCGATATTACCTCTTTTTTTTTAGGTTTCATAGTATTTATCCCTAGTTTGATGTTCTTAAAAATTAGGTATCCATGTCCAAGAGCCTAATTGCACTGTTTGATAATCAACTTCTGGGCATAGTCTGATGTCATATTTGAACTCAGAGTACCAAATTTCAGCAAAATATGTTTCAAAAACCTCAGCACCATAATCACTGTTCCCCTGTATTATTGATCTTTTAAAGCAAATGATATAATGAATAATTATTGAGGTATAGCAATTGTTTTTCTGAAATGTATTAAATGATATTTTCACATTAGAAATTAATGACAAAAAAGAGCAATATTTTGCGATTTTGAAAACTCCTCCCAGAAAATTCTTCGGGGTGCGCCACTGCGCTGACCGACGCAAAAACAAGGTAGAGATATTAAAAAAAGATGTTGTGGTGACTTGTAAATTATTTCGATATTACCTCTTTTTTTTTAGGTTTCATAGTATTTATCCCTAGTTTGATGTTCTTAAAAATTAGGTATCCATGTCCAAGAGCCTAATTGCACTGTTTGATAATCAACTTCTGGGCATAGTCTGATGTCATATTTGAACTCAGAGTACCAAATTTCAGCAAAATATGTTTCAAAAACCTCAGCACCATAATCACTGTTCCCCTGTATTATTGATCTTTTAAAGCAAATGATATAATGAATAATTATTGAGGTATAGCAATTGTTTTTCTGAAATGTATTAAATGATATTTTCACATTAGAAATTAATGACAAAAAGAGCAATATTTTGCGATTTTGAAAACTCCTCCCAGAAAATTCTTCGGGGGTGCGCCACTGCGCTGACCGACGCAAAAACAAGGTAGAGATATTAAAAAAAGATGTTGTGGTGACTTGTAAATCATTTCGATATTACCTCTTTTTTTTTTTTTTTTAGGTTTCATAGTATTTATCCCCATACTCTTTAAATCTGGATTCTCAGAACATATTTGAATACTTAAAGTCAAAATAACCAGCAAGAATGGACATTGAAATTGATTTGAGGAGTACTTTGTAACAGTTACAATCTAATGTTAAATAACTTGTGAAGGATAAATTGGTAGTATTACTCCCCACATAGAAGTTGTGAAAAATACTGGTATTACAAACCAACTTCGCCGAGATCCTAATTTACTTGCACTTATAGTTCTTTGGTTATTTGATTTCAGCTACTCTAATAATAGTGATATTAAAAGTTTAAAAATGATTATTAATAACAAATTTTGTGCACGAACTTATCTATGTTTTCATTTAGTATGTAGCTTCAGCTTTGAATTCCAATTTTATCAACCATACACTGTAGAGGTGTGTGCGTGGAGGAAGAATGGGGGGGGGGGGGGTTGCGACCTTCATCAGTGTTCAAAAGGGGGCACAAATGGTTGAGAACTCCTGTACTACGGAACCTTCAAAATATTTTTCATTCCATTGAAAATTTGTTTACGTTATATCGGAGCGATTAGTCTGTCGTAATAAAAACAGGGTTTGAGCTATAGAAAAAAAAAAAAAAAAAGGAGGAAGAGAGGGTCAACGATATTTTCTTGAGACCGTCTGACGTTTTCTAGAACCTAGGCAATTTCTGAGTGCCGAAAACAAATGTTTTCAAGCATTTTTACACTTTTTAGAGGCTGTGCCTTTAGCATTATTGCAACAGGCATATAAAAAAAAATCGACTTAGCGCAAATGAAAGACTTTGCATTCTCCGGAAAAACGGCAGATTTATGTCTACATATCTTATTCGAGTTGAAGCAAATCATCTGAATCATCATTATCCATCACCAAACAGCTTAGATTCATCAATATTAGTTGGTTTCGATCAGGGGTCGATGGTGCCAAATTGATGCTAAAAGTCCTGGTAAAAGTTGGTGCCCCTTCACACGAAAATCCGTATATTTTCACTTGTTATGTACAATCAAAACACATAAATACTAATTCGTACACTAACCCAAACTAAAATGTATACTAAAATCGATACGAGATATGCTGATATACTGAATATACTGAAGAAAAAAAAATCTGAAACAAGGAAAGAAAAAAATAAAATTACCTTATTTTAGTGCCCTTAAAACTGATATTATAATAGTTACCAGCTTCATGTGAGCGCAATTGTTATCCTTTCGTCATATTAGGCTTGAAGAAGACATTATAATTGGCGTAAAAAGCAGTACTAAAATAAATAGAAGTATGGGACTTCAGGGCCGCCGAGAGATTTGGTCGACTTGGCCTCTGCTCCCATACAATGCACTTATTCATACTACTTCAATTTTGAACCAGGCCCTAGTTTTTTGACTAGGCTGACACGGCCTCTCGTCAGGCCTAATTCTATATTTAATAGGTATGATAAAGAAATTAACGTTTCAAAATAAGAGTACACTTACTTGCATATTAGATGTTGTAGAATTTTATAACAAAGCAACTGTAAACTATTTGCGTGAGATAATGAAAAAACGTTTCTTCTCACAATAAAAAAGTATTAGAAAATTAACAATGATAATAGATATGGAGATACTAATCGCGAGATTTTACTTCTATTCTTAATCAGAGATATTTCGTGTTAAACTGCTGCTGTAGAAAATGTTATCAAAATTTTAAAATTTAGTTGATTCAATCAACTAAGTACTAAAATTAAGAGTTAAAAATAGTTATAAAACGCTAAAATGCACAAAATTGCAACTGTAGACATGTGTTTCGGAATTAAAAGGACCTTCCTTTTTATTGTGAAATAAATGAGCTCAAGGATGAAAACGCACATCTAACAAACACAAAAGCACACATTTATTTTCTATTTCTTAATATTAAGAATGTTTGCTTTGTGTGCGTGTTTGAAGAATGTTTAACTGTATGATTACGAAAATTAAAAATAACGTTCTATTGCACAAAACTGTCAGATTACTGCAGTACGGCATACACGTGTTTCCGCTTTACAAGGAACGCTTTTTGAATGCAAAAGAATTGAGCTTATGGATGAAAAGATATCCGAAAAAAGCGGCTGATAACTGTTTGCAACAGGCGGTAAGATTTCACTTGGTAACCATGCATCACAAACATAAGCAATAAAATCATATTACTTATAATTGTACAATCACGATAGTCGTGATTGCTTTTGCTTTGCATTAAAAAACGTTTTGCGTGAGATTTATTGTAAATTTAAATTTCTTTAGGTAGCCTTCTCATTTAGCAGATTTTTTTTACATGTGTCATGTGCTATAGTAACCGAATTACAGCTTTCTCTTGTAAGCATAATGAATTAATATAAGTTATTGAAACTTTAAAGTTAGAGATCAAGAAGTTTTGGTTCCTTTTTTAATGCTTATCATTAGTGGAGATAAGAATTAGTTCTCTTAGCGTTGAAGATATCATTAAAACTAGAAAAAGAAATATGTCGGGGGGGGGGGGGGGGGAATTTAAATAAAATTAATACATATTTCTTCAGAGTCTTTTAGATTGCAGTAAAAAAAGAATCTTAGCGCAATAAAAGGAAGCAGATTAAAGCATATAAAATTACTATTATTGCTATTTGGTTGAAAATTGTTATTGTTGTAACTGTTCTGGATTAAAATCTCTAGGGGGCCAAACTTTTGGTTCTTTAGTGTTAGAAATCTCATTAGATCGCTTAGAAATAAAAACCAGCATCTCGTAGCATTTTGATAGTGTGTACAGTAAATACCTTCTGCAAACAGTGAATCAATAAGTATTTTAAGAGATGTAGGCAGCGTAATCATAACAATAACAATTAGAAAAAGTGAAGAAGAGCAAAATTAACGTAAAATTTGCTAGTAAAAGATAGAAGCACAGTTAATTCCTGTGAATTATGAAGGAAAATAGGTGCATAACACAAATAAACGCCATATAGCATAGCAGTTTGCAGTAAGAATTTAAAAAACCTCCTATAAGAAGTAGCAAAAATATTTGAAAATTGTTATTCTGATCTGTATCACATTATGTATGATATACATTTCTTTCGTATGCCCCCAAATTTCTCAGTTATGAAATATTTGTACTTTCTACAAAAATTTAAATTAAACACAAAAATCGTACTTTTTCATACTGTGCTTTGGGAGAGAAGATTTCGTATCACACAAAATAAATAGTACTAAAATCATTCTTCTGGCTGTTAAAAAATTCACTTGCGAAATTTCCCATAATTTATGATATACTTATATGTATTCCCAGAGAAACGAAAGATAAGTTGGAAATTCAAGATGGTTGTCAATTCATTATAGCAAGATATGAAAGATCCCAATTTCATGTTTTCAATCTATAGAAAATAATATATGCATTGATATAAAGTTGAATTCCAAGAATTAAACAAAGTAATTTGATTGTTTTTTTGGTCTCTTTTATTATCTGAAAATTGAGATTTTGAAAATCATAAGTTTGGGGACACGTTTGCAACAGATGATCAAGGATCAACGTGAGAAAAACGCGAATACAGTAATATACTCAAGCTTCCGAACTCTGAAAAACAAGGAAAATAAAATGACACTTCACATATGGAATTGGTGTAAATGTCAATAGACATGTCTTGGGGCGACCGCCAAAATCAAAGGAAGTAGCAAATCTCCGTTTCCCTCCCCCTCTCGCCTCTCATTACCTTGCTCAAACCTTTTTCTTGTAAATTGGTCTTTGTATAGGGTGGAGAGGCAGGAAGTATTTAAAAGAGAGATAATGGCGCTGATTAATAAAGGTAGATGCACTGCAGCCAACTTCTTTCTTTTCCCGTACTTGATATTTTTCAGTGACATTTTATTTTAATGATATAACAAAAACGGTTTTTAACATTTTAAAGTGTTTTACTTCTTTAAAAATAAAAATCAAACGTTATTCATAAAATCAAGCCTAGGTAAACAATAAATTTGTAAGGGTTGGTTGAAGTAAGTGGGACCTCTTTGTAGAACAGTTCGTTCTTGAAACCTTATACAAATATTTTGAAGTAATAATAATAATAATTTCCTGACTTATTTTTCATCTTGGATATTGGTAATAACCAAAAGTTCATTATTATTTTATAAAAAGGGCTTCAAATTTTCTTAACAATTATATTTTTTGAAAAATCACATAGGTTTCTCACTTACCCCATAATATAGGGTAAGCGGGTCACCCCACTCTTATTTAAATTTAAATCAAGCACATCTAAAAAAGTTATAAGGGGGTTTTACTTTTATAAATTTAACCATTTATGAGATATTTAATACCATTTAAACCTGTATGATGGAGGATTATAAAACGAAAAACAAAACAATTATATCTATGAAATTTATTGAAAGCATATAGGTATATAATTAACTTTTACATAAAAAGTGTGTTAAATGAACATAATACAGTTGATTGATATTAATTTTTGTAAATTAGCCAAAAAAATTACAAGTAACAAAAGAAATTGGAGACACTAAATGGCGACGTCTATTTAAAGTTGGATAAGCGTTAATCCTTATCACTTCATCCAACGTCATTTGCATCAGGCCAATAAAAAGTTTCACTATTTTTATCCGTTCTTGTAAATTCAGCACTTTTTTTTTTCTTTGCATAATCAACTCCCATCATTAGAGCTATATAATACTTTATGATTTTCTTTGATGGAAGTTTCATGAAATATATGTTCATTATCTGTAGCAGTTTTTGTAGCTAAACTATCATTTCCTACTAGGTCTTCATAGTTACCTATTATTTCATAAATGTACTTAATTTCATCAGAAATGCTTTTGGTATCAAAATTGCCACTATTAGGGAAGAACGCACTTACCCCACAGTGAGGGGACCAACTTACCCTTTATAGGAACAATTACGGGGTAAGTGGGACCCCTCCTCTCAAATACTTATTAAAAAATATTTGATGCAAAAATTAATAATATAGAATGCACTTTAGGTTAAATTATATATATATGAAAGTTTAATGATCAAAACAATTACAAAAAGTAACATGGAAACACTTCTTTGAAAAATGTAGCTTAAACTCCCTAAAATATATATTTTTACGAAACGTTTTTTGACTTAAGGTTCTATGACTTAGAAGAAAGTTTCATGAATCCTAAATATATGTAAAATCAATCGTAGCATGAAGCGTAAATGTATGTGAAATCAATCACTGTGATGAAATGTGACATGGTAAGTGTAAAAAAATATAAAAGGTATTTCTATATTTGTTTTAGGGTACCCCACTTATTCCAATCAACCCTACATTTTTAAACAAATGAATAAATACAGCCTTAATAAAGGTATCACCCGTTTCTTCACAACTGAAAATCTCTATTATAATTCTAATGATCAAAACTAAATCTTAGTCTCATTAAATCGCGGAAAAGATTTTTCTTCGCGGATTCACTACAATAAAAGTAAGCTTAAACATCAATCCGCTTTTTTCTTTTTTATATCTCAATAACTCCCCTTATATAACTCTTAGGACTTTTACAAGAGGAGTCATACAAAAATTAAAATAAAATTTTGAACTGTGATATGGCGCTTTAAGTTTTAATGCGGAACTTTTGAAAATTGAAATTTGAAGCTTCCTCCATTTTGCATCAAGCCCTTTAATTGCAATTTCAAGCCATCTCAGCTGACGTTCGGGCTCTGGTGATCTCACACGAAATTTTTTTGATGTTAACATCTTACGCTACTCACTGTTTAAATTTTGCAGACGTGGTACGCAAACCTTTAAAGGAACCTTTGCTTCTTACTGCCTCATATACTTGTGATAAACATGTATCATAAAGTAAGGTGTCGTCAAATTTTGCCTGGTTGCATTTAAAAGTAAGTATCAAAAGTATCTATCATTTCAAATGTAACAGTAATGTAAGCATATTGTTCAGCTTGGAGTAATATAGAACTTGTTAAAGAGTTTACAATTTTAAAATTCTTTTACTCTTCTTGATATTTACGTCTTTCTGTAGTGCGATATGAAATTACTTGATTTTTTAAAAAAGTTAGCTGCAGATTTGGTACCCCATGCGCCTATGCCTTATTCTGATAAGGTAGGGAAAGGGGGGGAAGGGGGGAGGGTGCTTAGGACTGCAGCGTAAAATTTTCTTGCTACCTGTCCCTGATGTCTTTCTAGACTGGCAGAGAAATAGGGTACACATATTAAGGGAAAAAAGGTTTAAAAAAATTAAAAAAAAGCTTTTTTTAGAAACATCGAGTTTATTTTATTTATTTATTTTGTCAAGTTCAAATTTATTGAAATAGTTCTTTTTCACCCCCTGAAATTCTAACGAGAACTTCAGGCCGTGTAAAGAGTTTCAAAGCGAGAGAAGTGTCATTTTTTTCCCTTTATCTTTTTTCGCCCTCGCATTATATTGAAAACTTCCCGTGTACCAAATAATTCATTGCTGCTATTGGTTACAACCAAGAATATATGGGTGGGATTGTTCAGGGGTTAACACCTGAGAACGCTTGGTTTTGAACCATATTATTAATCTCATTATAGAATTATATTTGGGTGGAGGGACTGTTTTACCACCCCCTCTCCTTTCCCCAGTAAGTTAAATTCTGGCTGCGCTAGTGGCAATATTCAATCATTTAACAGCTACTTTCGAATCAAACCTTTTTAACAGTTCATTAAACGGCCTATTTCAAAAACTATAAAAAGTTGTGCTAAATATCTTTTTTTATCATATAACATCCATCAGGTTTTATGTGACGAAATAATCTTTATATATTAATAGGTAAGCCGTTTCTTTCGGTACCGATTTCTCTTCTGTGTTTGTGAACCGATTTCCTTCATTCTTTTTTTGTTCGGTAGCTATTGCGAGTTTTAGTGTCATCAACAAAAATTTTTGAAATCGAACGGTAATTAACGTTATTAATAAAAAAAAAAACGCATTTTCGTCCTAAATGGCTCTTTCTACGCGAACTCATGGTCCAATTTCTTCGAATTTGATATGGTTGAAAAGGTCTTAAAAAACACTCCTAACGAAAAAATTGTCAGGGCGCCCAAGGTCCAATAACCTAAATCCGCTAGAAAAAAAGTTATAAGCGTTTTTTAGTTAGCGAAACTCAAAAATTGTAATTTTATCTATTTTCCATTGCTGAAATTTATTGTTGGAAGCGTGAAATATTAAGCTTTAATTCATTTTTTAAACCGCTTTTTCTACACAAAAAACGCATTTCTATGCTTCGAGCTTGGTATGGATGGAAAGCTCGCAAAAAATGCTTTAAAACACGTTTTACCCGCTAAACCGCGCGAAAATCGAAATCCGCTATGTTGGCTAGAAACAGCGCTAGAAGCAATTAAAAGTTAATGAAAATTCATTTTTATTTGCTTTTTCACGCGACATAGTTAGCGTGAAGAAATTGCTGGATAATATTGTGGTATTGCCAATTCTTGCTTGAGCATAAAGAAATGAAATACTTGCATTTGTTTTTATTATTGAGGCTTTTTGGGTAACATTTTGATTATGTTTTCTCGATTTTAATATTTAAATAAATCATTTTCCGTAGTGAGGGAAGACTCTCAGTTTCAATAAAATCACCTTCTAGGGAAAACACACACACACACACACACACACACACACAGCTCCCAATAATACCTGCAGTTGCTATCCCTACAAACAGATCTCAAGGTGAAACTTTTGATAAAATTTGCGTATTATTACTACTTTCAGTGCTTTTGCATGAACGGAGTTTCGCGGTATCATTTCATTCAGGAAGACTTCGAAAATTGTGAAATTGGCCAACTTTATCCAGTGTTGGTACCAATGCCACGGCGAGAAATATATTTATTTTGCATTCGTAAAAAAAGCGTAGAGAAATGTCTCTTTGCAAGGAGCTGACTACTAATGAATCCCCCCCCCTACACAAGGGGGAAGAAATGAATTACAGGAGAGACATCAAGCCTTTTTTTTTTGATAAGATCGTTTATGAAAGCAGTGTGACATGTGGTAATGGGAAGAGGGAGTATGGTGAAGTGTGAAACTTTGTGACAAATGAGAGAGGGATCAAAAATTTTGAAAAGTGCATTAGCCAGTTATCCCCTAATCCGTAAACAAATCACAAAACACGATTTTTTAAAATAAAATTGCTCTATTATTGCAACGTCCAGTGTTTTTGAATGGACAATTTTTAAAGTAGCAAATAGGATTCGTTCTCTTTACTGTTTTAAATGTTATATTTCTAATGGCAGAGATCAAGGCAACTCAATAATATTAAAGTTTTAAAAATAAATATTGTTCATCAAGAAGTTTGACGTATAATCTGAGTTTTGCAGCATCATTTCATTCGGGAAGATTTCGGTAATTGGGAAATTCGCTCTCTTCATGTATTGGCGTCAAGTTTTTGCCACCAATTGCAGCGCGAGAAATGTTTTTTCTTTGCATACGAAAACAAAGAGTAGGGAAATGAATGTTTGCTTACGGTTACCACAAAATAGGGGCAGTCCACGAATCAAGTCCCGCTTTCAGGTGGAGTTCACGAAACAGTAACAGTTTGTGTCAAGGGAGAGGAAAGAAATGATATGAGGAACATACAGTGGGGAGAATGTGACAACAAGCCTTTTTTTAATAGGAATGTTATGAAGAACAGCGTGACATGTGAAAAAAGGAAGATAGGGTATGGTGAAGTGCGAAACTTTGTGACAAAGGGGGAGTGTGTCGAAAATGTTGAAAAGTCTGACATCAATTTTGCACCGCCCTTAAACGCAAACAAATTACAAAGACGATCTTTTTTTTAAAAATGAACTATTATTGCGACGTCCAGTGTTTTCGAATGGACAGTTGCCACGAGTAGAGTTCGTTCATTTGTTACTTGGAAATTTATATTTCTAATGACGAAGAAGCAACTTACTCAATAATAGTAGACGTTTTATAAGTAATATTTTTCATACATAAGTTTTACGCATAAACTGAGTTTTGAGGCTTCATTTCATACGGGAAGATTTCGAAAATTGGATAATTGGCGATTTTTATCCATTGGCGTCAAATTTGTTGTTTCCAATGCCAGGGCGAAAATGTTTTTCCTTTGCATACGTAAACAAAGAGTAGAAAAATATATATTTGAATAGGTTTAGCACAAGGCAACATGGTATCTAAAATAAAATTGTTCAAGCCAAGAATTTGACGACCACACAAATTTCTCAATGGGGTTGTTTCCTACAGTCAAAAATACTACTTTTAGTCACTGAAATTGATAGAATAAGAAAAAAAAAAGCCAGAAAAAACTTTTCACAACAATTTTTTTTTTATATTAATTTTTTGAATGTCCGATTCTGGAAAAAAAGGCGCTGTCTTTATGACGTTACAAGTAATGTACTTTGGCGTGCTGCTTCATTGTTGCCCTAAATGTTTACGCTTTTCTGTCAACCAAGTTTCCAGATTATAATAATTTGCGATGTGCGCTAATGGCATCAGTTAATGGCATTTCATCGCTTTTAATGCAATGTGCAGAAGCGTAAAAAGTGAGTTTTAATCTGCGCACCAATTAAAATATTTGTTAAAAATATTAATTTGTTTTCAAACTATTTAAAAAACTGCTAAAACCCATGTTTTTAAGCATGCTCTTTCAAAGAAAATACTTTTAAAATTTCAGAAATGACTCCACATTACCGAAATATCCCCTTTCATCCTTTATTTTGAGATTAACAGACAAAAAGTAAAACTGGAATGAATTACTACTGTTTGATATTGTATATACATACAAAAATTGTACGTTTCCCCTGATATGCAGTAAACATGAGTAAGAGTAGAAATAAAAATGTTGGAAATAGTTAAACTCATTCAAGTTTTCTCAAATATTCATTTATGAATATGGTCGAGTTTCGACCACTGTGCGAACACTAGTACATAATAAACTAACCAGAAAGGAACTTATTGAAGTTTAAAGAGTCAAATTATACACTATGCATTTTCGTCGTAACGGCCTCTTTTTTTTTTTTTTTTTTTTTTTTTTTTTTTTTTTTTTTTTTTTTTTTTTTTTGAGAAATACCAGACTTATCATAACCTGAAGTATTTCATGTAACTATTTCCTCATGGATCCTTTATATTGTCAGACCTGTCAGTGGTTTTTCAAAACATAATTTCTGTCGGTAAAGGTAAAACAATATTAAATTACTGTAAAGTTTCATGCATTTTACTATCCCCCCCTTCCTCCAATGGGAAAAGTTTAACCTGTAAAACTGTCCCATTGGACCCCGTCTCGTGAATTTAAAATGTTTGTTATTGCAATAATTAATTTTATTGTACTCCATCAGGTTTAGGGATTGCAATACCGGACCGAAAATTCAATTTTTAAATCGTAATGCCGGTATATGAAATTTCTCAAACAATTCTTGAAAGCATATTGTTTTGTTTGCCACACTTCATAATTGTGTACAAAAATTATATTATTTACGAAAACATATTGTGGAAAACATAAAATGAAGGAACAAATGTCATAATAAAATATCGATAATAGTGAAAATCACAATGCATTTATTGAACTTTCTAAGCATGGAACTTATTTTAGTGCTCAACTTTCCTATAGTTAAAAGTACTCTTTCTGAATTCATGCAGGTCGGTGGTACATCTCCTCTAATTATCTAGAAGTCCTTTTTCATCAAATAATTTGGTCTCTTGCTTATCCATTTGCGTGTGTGTGTGTGTTTTTGTATTGTGTGCATTATTATTATTATTATTGTTATTTACATTTATCTTTATGGCTAGTTGTACTCTTTCTTTGCGAGAGACGGTACATTTCCAATATTAACATCATTTTCTCTTGAGAAGGAGAGGTTTGTGTTTGCTTTTGAAATTTACGATAAACATGACTAAATTTGATCTTGTTTTTTTCTCTTATTCGTTTTCGCTTTCTTTACCGGTATTGCAATCACTAATCAGATTCATTTACAAGTATAGCGCAGCCTGAACTACCTCCTTCAGGTTTCTTTCTTTCTTTTTTTTTTTTTTTTTAAATAAAAACTGTCCGAGAGAGAGAGAATATATGTATAAACTACTGAATTAAGTTTTACAATATTGTTAAGGTAGGCGACAAACCTAAATATTTTTTTCTTTAATATTCATTGAAACTTTTCTAAACCTTTATACGATTATTAAATACGACAGAAATAACACATTTTGACTACTTATTTGTTAAAAAAATAATTTTTTATATGGGTTTTTTTTTTTTAAATATAAAAGGAAAACTTTTAGCAAAAAAATACCATTTCCTTAACACTTCCTGTGCATTCACTTTTTCACAATTTTTAAAACTTTTTTGTGTTGATCTCTTCCTTAGAAAGTATTTTGGAACTTTAAACAGGTTTTATGGGTAAATGTCTTAAATTTCCCCCGAAAAGCGTGTTTTTTTGTCCACTAAGTTTAATCGATCATTATTTCAAAACCACATATTGCCACTTTTTTTCTCTAGAGGTGTTGGCGTCAATAAAGACTTTGAAAACGCGGTTATGAGAGAATCAAGAAAGAAAAAGTAAATTTCAGTTATAAGCAGTGTATTTGAGTTTAGTAAATTTCTTCTAGTTTTCTTAATAATTCAACGTTTACCAATTTAAAAAAACAATTGCGGATTTAGAAGGAAGAACTCTCTAAAACACTGGGGGCTCTCTAAATTTTTCAAAATCTCAAAATCGATTATTTTTGAAAATAAGGGTGGTCGCTCACCTTGTAACCAAGGCATCTAACGGAGAGATGCCCCCCCCCCACACACACACCCTTCTCGCTGCACCTACAAAGAGGAGATTTGAAGTTTTTTATTACAATAGCATTTTAAGCAGGTTAAATAATTCCAAATTACAACTCGTGCGAAAAAAAGGAAAGGAAATGAAAATAGAAATTAAAAGGAGGATAGAATGGAAAATATTAAGAAAAAACTGCGAATGATTAAAGGAATCATTTTTACATTGGTATCCAGTTCCGTTAGCGGAAAAAATGTTTTATTTTCGATTATAAAAAATGAAGATCTATGAATTAAACAAACTTGTTTGAATAAATTTTCATCTATCTTTATGTTCAGTATCAGTTTTATTTAAAAGGTTTGTCTGTATTCCGATAAAGAAGGATAGGGGAAAGAACGTAGCGATTAGCCATATGGAAGTACTTAACACCAGTTGTGACAGGCTTGCGGCGACCGCCAAAAAGCCCCATATTCCCCCCTCCCAAACCGGTCTCAGTGGCCAACCGAGAGGGGGATGTTGAGAAAAACATGTACCCTCAAGATTTGTTATCGAAATTGAAAATTGGTGGAATGTTTTTTAAATTATACTTCAGACCGGATAAAATGGCATAAAACTCAATTGTCCAGCAGTGGCGTACTTAGAAATTAATTTTGTGAAGTGCATATATTGTTCTTGTAACAAAAAATGGCATTTTTAGAACTACCACTCGCTGAATATATTTTTCTACTATCATATTTTTATTGTTTCTGTTTAAAACTGCCTAAGGACTTTTAAAAATTAAATTATAAAAGAAACAAAGATGAATTCTTTAGGAATAATAAAGCTACCAGGAGAAAAAAATTTGCGCTAGCCAAAATTTAGGAAATCAATCATTCAATAGTTGAAAATACAGTCACAATATGAAAAGATTAAAGCAGTGAATGTGTCGAAAAGAAAAATTTTGTACATATTTGGTTTTATAAATTTTCATCTATTCGCATTTTTTGTTTTACAAAATTATTAAAGTTCCTTTAGCCACGTAGAGAAATATTTTCATGTAGTTTTATCCTCCTATAAATGATAGCCGATGATCAAGTAACCCGCGTGTTTCAACAATGAAACTCGCGCCACGGCATGATAATTTGATAATACGTTTAGGTGATGTTTAAGATGTAGGGAAAGACTAAATGGTCAACAGTGAACTCTATCTACTGGAGTTTTGATTTAATCCACTAAAGTTGGGTTTAAAATTTCAACTGTCAAAATATCACCAAACAGGCAATTGCTAAGCTAAAATGTATGAGCAGATTTTCTAGTAATATTATAACAAACATTCCGTTCACGCTTCTCAAAAGTACTAAACATTATAATTTTTTAAAAAACTAAATTGCATTGTTGGAAACTATTTTCCAGCAGTACATTAGGTTGGATCTTAAAAGCCGCGATTTTTTTTTTTTTTTTTTTTTTTTTTTTTTTTTTTTGCAGGCATGCAAAAAAATTGCATAATGCATTAAATTATTTAGAGGTAAATTAACAGAATCAAAGTCTGAAAGATAACCAAAAATAACGATTTCTCGAAACTGAACAAAATGCGTTTACAATTATCGTATAAATTTCAAAATTTTTAAACATTATTGTACACATCGACTTAACTTTTTATTTGAAATTAAAACTGTATCATTATTGCAAAAACTAAGACTTTTGTATCTACTAGCAGTATAATTTGACTTTCAATAGCTTGTAACAGGAATTGATTTTGGTTTACACCACTGGTTAACTCACTGTCTCCCATAAGAGTAATTTTCACATTTTGTTTGTATGACCATTTACTGTTCCTAGGACTTTAATTATGTCCTGGTTATCGATCTTCGTAATTCATAATCTTCTCCGACGAGATTGTTCTCTCTCTTCTCGTCTTTCTATGTCAGCGCCACTGATAATGTTCCGCATGCATGTCAGTATCCATTATTCGTGCTCGTGCCTCAACGAGAAAAATTTTTCCTGAGACAAGTTAGAACTGAAGAGTTTAAAAAAAAAACCTTTTGATGTTGATTTTGTGATACATCCCTAGCAAAGCTCCGTCGCCGTCTTAATAATAATAATAATAATAATAAAGCCTTTACGATGTTAATGTAGTGTTAATGAATTTGCCGCCCCTAGCAAAGTGCCGCCCGGGGCGAGAGCCCCCTTTGTCCCCCATACGCTACGCCACTGATTAAACCTCTCA